>NC_049207.1:12499945-12567445 GCF_013347855.1 Anguilla anguilla | reverse complement strand
CTGGAACTCTCTCTCTCATCCACAACACTTAGTGTTTGTTTCAGAACGTCAGATGGCTATTTATATTTCCTCTAGACTGCTCAGGCTTTTTATGCGCTGCCCATACCCCTCCCCCCTATCTGTCAGGGTGGAAGCTGAGTCTGCATAAATACACAAATCATTAACGAATAAAACGGAGCAGATTTAGCTCGCCACAGCTAATCACACTGCCAACGTGAAAGGGGAAGATAATTAGTATCAGAATTTATCTAAACATACTGATTTGTGTCATGTCAGATAAAGCACACATATTGCTATATTTGTGTTTTTGTCATTTTTTCCTGCAATTCAATCCTCCAGCCACTAGAGGAGGATATTCTCCCCAGTGTTAATAATTTCATAAGCAAGGGATTAGCAATATTTACAGTGTTACGTCTGTGACACATTTTGCTGTCTGTACGGTGAAAGTGGATCCTCGTCAAATCCACTGATAGCCCCTGTTGGTAGCCTCTAAATTTATGCCAACTTAAAACGTGTGACATGTTTTTGAACAGAATTTGTTCAAAAGAAAGTTTCTCCCATGTTCGCTTACACATGGAGCTAATCTGTGAATGAATTATCACTCTTTTTTTGGCAAAGATGAGTTACAGATACCGATTCCCAGACGGTAAGTAATGTATAGCTGTGTGCAGTTGTCACGGCGGGTCTGGTGAGCGATAAAGGCGACAGTGTGCCAGAGGAAATGCTTGCAGCATCAGCTGGCTCCACGTCTCGTCTAAAGCAAGCAGCGAAATGAAAGTAACAGGAACACGTGGGCGTGCGTGTGAGTGAGTGAGTGAGTGAGTGTGGGTGTATAGCAGTGCATGAAGTCTGTGGCCCTCTTATATTTAGAAGCAACAGGTAAACAACATCTACAGTAAGACTTTCTGTCTTTTCTAGAGTTTTTTTTTTTTTTGGTTGTTTTTGTTGTGACTCCAAATTGCCCATAGGTATGAGAGTGTGAGTGAATGATGAATGAATGTTGTGTGTGCCCTGCGATAGATTGGCGGCCTGTCCAGTGTGCATTCCTGCCTCTCGCCCAATGCATGCCGGGATAGGCTCCAGCACCCTCCACGACCCTGCCCAGGATAAGCAGGGAGGTATAGATAATGGATGGATGTTTCTGTTGTCATACTGTACACATTGCTTGCACCAAGTAGCAACGCTGGACATTTTTAAAATCCATAGCGCAGAGCGCAGAGCGCAGTAGTTGCTCTTAGGTATTTTATTTAACCAAATAACTGGCCTGCAAGCTTGTCTTATTTGTGCTTTGTTGCTGCATCCATAAAATTGCAGAATGCGTTCACTCACACAAACGAAGTAAACTCAAAAGGAAAGCAAAAATAAAAGCGCCTATTTCTTAAAATCCCCCAGCATGAGAGCAGGTCTGGGGAGGCTGCAGGTTGCTGAAGCAGCTGTATGAAGCCTTCAACGGGCTGTTTGTGGCCTAAATAAGCTAACCAAAGAAACTTGGTTTTACTGAAGAAAAGTGAAAGAGAAAGCCAGAGCGTAGCTGCAAACCGCGTAGCTTGGGCCCGTTGCAGTAAATTCACTTGACGACGTTGCGTTTGAAACCAGAACAATCGACGAACTATCGGGTGTCGGGTACAGGCGTGGCCGTTTAGCTTCAGAGAAGACACCCACACACAGAGAGCCAAAGGGCGTAGATATCAGCACCCAGCTTCCATGATCCCCCAGTGATTCACAGCATTCGACGCTCTCATCCTGTGGGTGTCACAGCCCACGTAGCACATGCGTTACCCATTTCCCCAGTAGCGCACCATAACCCATAACCCCCCACACCCCCCCCCCCCCCTGCCCCCACCCCCAACCCCAACCCCGGATCTGCTCTGAATTTGTCAGCACCATGGCGGGATCGCCCACAAAAGGTTCCACCTAAAATTTTATAAAAAACCCGATGCTGAAGCAGGCCTTCCGAAGCGTTCGGGGCCCGCGTTCTCATTAGCGCGGGGCGCACGGCGGCGCGTACGCACGCACGCACTGCGTCTTTAAGGGCGCGGAGCGCGGAGCCGCCGCGGTCGGGAGGGAGCCGTTACATAACAGCTCCTCCTCTGCACATGTCTGACTGTGTGACTGCCATGCGCTAGTCACCGAGGAAGGGGGACAGCGGGACCTTTCCGAACGCGTCGTGCGCGACAGGCTATCAGCAACCCACCCCCCCCCCACCACCCCCCCACCCCGCCTTCCAAAGCGTTCGCTACGGACAATGAGACTTTTCACCAAAAATAGTACCTTCCTTCACTGCAGCTTCCTGCCTGCATCCTGGGGTCGCTATATTTCTTTCCTCCAATCAAAGGGGAGCGTTCCAGCGGATCTCTGCCTCTGAACGGGTAACCTCCGCATCTGCCTTCTTTTTTTTTGCGGTGACTGGACCAGACACGCTCATTTGAGGTTTTCTTTTCTTTTTCCTCCCGTTTTCCCCAAACTAACAACTGCAGGAGGCCTCTCGGCCTGCGGGCCTGTGGGTCACGCTGCGACGCAGAACCCGTCTGACTCACCTCAGCACACGGCATCAGCCTCTCTGGCCATCCTCTACGGTCAAGATGAGAGTGCAGACAGGGTCTGCTCTGGTCTGACTGGGTGCACAATCCCTTGCATTTTCCCATCCATTCTCTAAGCCATCACTGCTATTGGACATCAAGTTCACCAAACAAATAAAGCAAAAGTAAAAATGAACACATGAAATGGTACGCTCCATGCATCAGTCCATCAGCTTCAAATGTATGTTTCTGTGAGATGGAGGGGGTGGGGTGGGGTGGGGGGGGGGGGGGGTTGTGTTGCTGGACAGGTGTATCAGTTAGGCTGCAGCTGGAGATTGACCAGTTTGACATCTGGTCTGACAAAATTAGGCACAGTCGAGGCAAGTACCATGACAACAAAAACACCAATACTCTCTCTCTCTCTCTCTCTCTCACACACATACACACACACACACACACACACACACGCACGCACACACACCATCTGACGACCCATCTTTAAATTGGTTTAGAAATTCAGAATTCCCCTAACTTTCTGGACTGAGGCAAATAAGCTTTAAAAAAGGAAGCACACACAGTTTCAAATAGATGCAAAAAGGCACTATTTGCATAAACTCTACACGCCTGTTGAGGTTAATACTATTAGGTGAATTAAACAAACAACTTTTACTGTATATAGCTCATGGATTAAAACAAAAGTTATACGGGAAACCGTTTTTTTAAATAGTTGTGAAGCTTGAGATTCTATGAGTCATGCCTTAAAACTTATTTCAAATGAGAAACTGTTCATGGCAACCGAATAACAGAAATGGGCTGACTAAAACAAGAAAAGTAAAACCAAGATGTAATTTCTATTTCTAGCACCTTTTTGAATTAGGTTTTGCAATGAAAATCTGCTTTGTTAGTAATGTTAAAAAGTGCGTACGTTGGTACGATTCTGATGTAATACACGGCAGACTTACAATACATAAAACACCCTGTAAACTTTCAGTGAATAATAGTCAATAGTGACTAATAATGTGCTTCCTGTAAATAGCTCATCATAATAATTACTAATTACTGAACGCAGTGCATATCTCCATGCTTTCACAACACACACACACACACACAAAAACAGGCACACAGACACACACGCACACACACACACGCACACACATATACAGTACAGTATATACCACATCAATATGCAACAGTAATCTCAATTGTCTCCAAACCTCATGAACAAAGAAGTTCTACATTATGAAGGCTACCTACTGGAAAAGAAAACAGTGCAAAGAAAGTTATCTAATACGGAAATCTGTATTATTTAAATTTTCTTATAATTGCTATGTCTGGAAATGTTATCTTTTTAAAGAAATAATATTTTACAGCCAGTAATTATTCTGCATCCTTTGGCATTTGCCATTTTCATGCTTGGAAGCCAACAACTTAATTAAAATAACATAACAACATGCATTTCATCTCATTACAGATCTCTAACTTCCTTGATATAAGGACTCAATTGTGTTGGGCTGTTCAGAAGTCGTTTTGTGGATAAACATCACAAAGTGTTTAAAAGTATGGGGGACACAGTATCTAAAACTGGAAGGCCAGAAAACCAGACTTCTTTTGCAACATCTCTTTCTTACCCCGTCAAGATTAGGTTTTTGATATGAGGGTGGCATTATGCTTAGAAGCAAAGCATGCATGCACGGATGCAACGATACTTTTAGATGAAAGTATGTCTCAGAGACTGCGTTTTAAAATAATTATGCATTTCGAAATATCAATTAAACAAAAAACTGAAATGGAACTTCCTGCACAGGCATTCACAAATTCACTAATTAATAGAAAAGCAATCAATTTTGAAAAATTGGAACTGACAAGAAGGAATACATGTCATCAATACACCAATCACCTACAATAAATAAGATTTCCATTGTGCAGAGTTCACATACTGAACCATCTGTCCTTACACTGCTGTTTGTGAACTTAGTGGTAACCTGCAACAGGTAAGAGAAAAAAAATCATAATTTTGCAACAATGTAGGAATGGCTCTAACCACATAAAGGAGGGGAAACATGTTATTGTTCTTAAAATTCTGAGAAGAAGGGCCCTCCCACTTCAATCAAATCATTCCTAAACACAAAAGTAAAAAATAAAATCGAGTATGGTGTATTTTATTTTTTTTCGGTTATGAATGGCTGCTTGTATAACCGGCTGGCTGCTTTTTCTATAGCAAAGCAGAGGGAGCACCACAATCGCCAGATTGGAAATATTATGTGGTGTGGAAATCCGAGCCAGTGCATATGGTGGCGTACGTACCCCCGTTGTCTGAAGTACATTGAAACCAGGCACCGCTAAGAGCCCAGTCACACAGCGCAGAACGCACAGACACCGTGGAATGGCCGCGTTTTTCCCTTCTTCCTCTCCTCTGTGACTGGAAATCAGCAGAGCAGACACCACTTCTTACGCAACAGAGTGCACCGTTTCATCATAGCGACCCTGTTATATACCTCTACATGTTATCATGCCATCAAACGTCAGCATATTTCTTCTTATGCCTGTCAGAGATGAGGGGGCCCACTGGGGCAGAATGAAGCACTGATCGCCTTATTAAGTGTACAAACTCATCTCTTAATCTGAGGAGAGAGTGATGCATCATTGGCAGGCCAACACACACATGCCGGAGGGTTAGTCTAGTCATGCTTAGTTTCAGGGAGGCTCATGGTACATCATCTCAAACACACACGATGAATTTCACTTTAAAAAATTGCTTGGAGTTACAGTCATTGATATAGTCAGTTTCTGGTTGGCATTTTTCTGGAAATATAAAATAATAAATTACAGTAGGCAAAAACCACAGCAGGGTATATACTATGTGAATCTGATTGGGAAATAAACAGCAACAACGGGGACAAAAAGTGACTGGCAGGTGGCGCAAGACATTGATCTTTATCACTCTAGATACTTCATTCCAAAATCCCAGTACATTACGTTTATTAGTTCACAAACATACAAAACATTGAGCTGCAATGTTCATATATTTTCATTTCGAGTCAAAACCAATTGGGGACTCAGTGGATTCAGTAAATATTCTTTAAACTGATCACACCGTAGTGTTGTAGCAATCATTCATAAGCACAGTGGGAACAACCACCAATAAGAGACAAACATAGTCCAAAAAAGGCTAGTTTGGGGACACCATAAACTCATGGGCAGTGTAACAGTTTGCACCTTTGGGCTTGTGATGGATTGTTTGGCAAACGTGACGCAGAGGGTGATTCACCTCAAACCGTTAACATAACCAGTGGAGCCAATTCAGACAAAAGGGTGAAAAAGAACTCGGTTTCTCAATGTACCTGTTTCTCTCAAATTAATAACAAGTAACAAATACCTGGTTTAGTTGATATAATGGTGGTTATACACATTTTTAAAACTGGATCACTCCCTAAGGGTTTCAGGAACAAAAGAGCCTCACGTATCAATATTTGTCATGAGCACCTCCTCCCCCTGCAGTGGTGGCGTATTATATTTTTGGTCTTTGTGAATCAGGGGAATTTCCAGACTGAAACCGTGAGATGGTTGGGAATGGAACCTCTACCTCTGGGCAGGGTTTCTGTGAGGTGTGGGAATCAGGCCCCATTATTGCTTCGCTACACGGGTAAAGGGCACCCAAAGATAATGCACTATGTGGGAAGAGGGCTCTGTTGTTATTGTACTACGTTGGAATGGGGCCCCAGTGGTACTGCGTAAAACCCTCAGGTTTTTATCCCAATAAATTCTCCTCTTTGACAACACTGAATTAACAGGTGATTTTTTTAAAAATATACCGTATATCTGGTCTTACTGTTGATGATTCACGTAGTGTTATTTCAAACTGACATTTATCTGGAAAATCTACAGCCAATAACATTCAAGTCCCATTTGTCTATTCCTATTCGCTGTCCACTGATTTAAAAAACAACTGACAAAAACTGATGAGTTTCAAGCAGAAAAAAAACTCATGTACACACTGTTGCAAGTTTACTTTCCAACAGTGGAAACCAGTGGTATAGAGATAGGCAGAGAATTCACCTTTAAACTTACTTGTGTGTTGCCCACTTCAGCAGGTGCAACTGTTAATTGCATGGTTATCAATTGTGCAAAAGCAACTGTGAAAAACGGGTAGGAGATTATTATCATACGGAGTTCTCAGCCTGCTGTATTTGTGGCTTCAAAGACTCTATATGAAACACACACACTGCTGCTACACTGAGCGACCAAACAACAAGCAGATTTTTATAACCAATCCCAAGCCATTTCACAAAGATGGGGGAAACAATACCTCTGGAACAGGCAACCCTGGTCCTGGGGTGCTAACATTAGAGATGTTTCTGCTGTTTTTTTCCATCCTAGCCTGGATCTGATTGATTGTTGAAAGACTTCAATACCGAGTCGGCCTGAATGGAGAAACGCCCAGGCCTGCATTCGATCACCACGCGTCCTTCACTTCGACTCGGCGGTAAATGCACACATGAACACTCTTTCTTAATAAACTCAATGTGGCGAGTTAGATTTAGTGATCGCCCAACTCGCCAAACTGCGTGTTGCCTTCATTTGTCAGTCAAAGTTGTGTTTATTGCAGTAAGCACAATAATTAATCAACTTAGGTAGTTATGAGCAAATAAGCATATCTGTGCACACCAGGAGCCAGCGCTGCGTGGGCGTACTGCCCTGCTACCTGCTTCTGCCTACAGAATGGCTGACATACTGTTGATATGTGAAGTGAAGCACTAGCTGTGTTTTTTAATGCTGTTAAACACGTGCATTATTATCAAAGATTTTTGCGTATGTGGCGACAACTAGGATGCAATGCAGCATATGTTCTTGTGCAATGGCATCACACTGATATGCATTTTCCTCAATGCGCCTAACATGACGGATTCATTGCTGGATTTGAAGACCTCCACCACCTTTAAAGCAGCTGAGCCTTGTAAATTTGCCATCCTGCACCGTGTCTGATGTCAATCACAGTGTAGATATGTGATGTTAGGAGAAACGTCCATGGGACTTTTACATGCTCTCACTTCCAGTTAAGAAGAAGAATTTTTAAAAATGGAAGCAGCCTCAGACAACTAAGAACAGGACATGTGTGTGTGTGTGTGTGTGTGTGTGAACTTGTTTCACAGTTCTTTGCAAATACTCAAAGTTGTGCTCTGCCCACTTTACATTTCTTCAACCAGTCAGATATGACATATCAGAATTTTTAATGGATGCACATAACAATGTACATTCCAAACATTCTTAAATGTCTCCATTATGAATGTAAAAATCCAACAGTGCTTAGTATAATATTTAACTGTGATAACGACTGTGCCAAACAAAGATAGACCGATGTAAGCACACATTAATAGGCCTCAAAGCATCGGTCATGTGATCTTACCTCCCTGTGATGTACAAGTGCACTGCTCAACAAAACTACAGTATGAAGCAGTCCTTAGTGACGCCAGTCTGACTGTTGGAAACTACACGTTTTAAATAAAGGCCTAACAAATTCCGTTATCCACACAATGACCATAGACACTAGCCGCGACTTGAATCGCCTCCTACTCCAGAGATGCGATGCTAATTACTTTTAACATCGTGAACATTCACACTGAACACTCTCGAGCCGTGCTACTCAACACGCTGGTCACACTCAGACCATCTGTTGTCCCTTTCTGGCCCCCATCACACCCAGCAACTGACCTATCACAGCAGTTCATGTGTCAGAAGAGATGTGTGCAACACATTCTATAAGCTTAAAGGCGGCTTTAGCATGCTTTTGTAATCAATGCCCTCTGTTTGCCCATTGTGTTTTTTTTTTATCAATGTAGTCAGTAGTTTGACTGACAACTGACCACATTTTATAAAATTGGAGCCTTCCGGAGAAAACCCACCAAAAAAAAAAACCACCTTCTTTTATTGGTCTCCTATTTACCTACATTTACAAGCAGCACTTCCTCCTTCCATTCTCGGAATAAGATTATGCACTCGTCCGATCGCTCCAGTCCCCCTTTCCGGCGTTGTGCGCTTTGATTACATGTCACACCACGCATTCCAGCGACGGCCCTCCCAGTGGCTGCGTGCTTTCTCACAGGACTCTAAACCCTATTTTCTTTGAATGAGGTTGCTCCTTTGTTGTGTGAATTGCCCATCCATGCCCTAGCAACTTCCCCAAGTCGGAATGCCCCCGGAATTCCAAGCCCCGCTGCCAGCTTCTGGCTACCTGGTAAAAAAAAAAAGGGATTAGGCTGGCTTTGTCCTCCTGGCCTGGGAATGTGGAATGGCTGAACTTCTGACCAAGTCAGATATGAGTGACACTTAGCGCGCCCAATCCAGGGTCACGTTCAGCCCAACGGTCCGCCGTGCATACAGTTTGAGTAAATGTGCTACAGTCACTTTCACTCCTGTGCAGTGCAATGCCCCACGCATGCAGCATACCGTATATCCACGCCTGACCTACAACTGCAATGGGACGACTGTCTACTCCATTCTCAACCCCGACACAGAAACATAAGACGATACAGTGCGATGCAGCTGTGTTGTGCGTGTGTCAGTGTTGCGTGACCTGTCATGGTGAAAGTACCGTGTCACACTTCCTTTCAGCCTTTGGGCTCCCGCTTGAGTGGAGAATGGTGTCCAGTGATGACATTTCTGACTCTTAATGTAGTGGCCAAGGAGGCGGGAAACCAACAAACACCAGTGACTCATCAAAGCTCACATGCTTTGCGCAAATATCAAAGATCTAACCAACTGTCACAGGGCAGCATGGAAACTTTCGAGGAGTAAAAATTTAAATTTGAACGACTAAAAAATATTAGCCTGTTAGCAGGTGAGTGCTTTATAACGTTAAAAAAAAAATATGTGAGGATACAGAGGCATCAGATTTGATATGAGAAATCTGTGATGTGAGCAGAGCGGCAGAAGAATGCAGCTTTCATTGGCATCGACTTCTGAAGAAGAAAAAAAAAAAACGCCCAAAAAAAAAAAAAAAAAAGGGTCAGCGTGAGGGAGTCATGGGAACTGCCACATATTTGTGTGTGTGCCGGAGCGGGAGTGTGGGGGGGCTGAGCCGCGGCTCACTCAGACAGCCGACCGCGGCACCGGGGCCTGGGCGTGTCACCCAGCCAGACACGGGGGTGGTGGGGGAGAGGGTGGGGGGGTTCTATTGTGACCCGTGAGGATCTGGAAATGGGGCTGACGCCCCACCGAAGGCTTCGCCAGGCCCGATAAAGGATTGAAACACGATGCCAGCTGGGCTGGGGTAACCTGGGAAGGGAAGATAGGGAGCATGGTATCCTAAACAAACCTACGCCGTGGACCTGTGTGTGTGTGTGTGTGTGTGTGTGTGTGCGTGCGTGTATGTGTGCGTGTGTGTACGGGTGTGTACGTGCGTGTGTTTGCATGCTTGCCCGTGTACACACGCGCATGTGCAAGCACACGTACATGTGCAAGAATGTGCACGTGTGTAGGTCAGACAGGACTATCCACACCAACAAACACGATCAGAAAAAAAGGGCATCGATTTTGATCTGTTGACACTCAATGTAATAAAAGGCTGAGGGCACACTGAGGGTATTGCAAAAAATGTGTTTTTTAATGGCAAGCTTTCGGTACAAGACCTGTTGACACTTAAACAGAACGTTGTTGGTTTGAAACCCCAGGGACGTGCCCTCCCGCCAAGCGCTGCCACACCCTCCAAAACCCCAACTTTAGGGGCCCAGAGCCTGTGAGCAGGGAAGCAGGCAGAAGAGTCACAGGGCGGAGCAACACCAAGGGGAACCACAGAGGGTGAGTGTAAGTTTGCAATCCGTGGGTTGTGTAACAGACACATACTTTAGGTAACACCCAGTACCCATTTTTAAAAGATTTTGATTTTTTATTTTTTTTTCCGAATAAATTTTTTTTTGTTGAATTAAATGAAGCGTATTTTCTTTGCGGTTGTGGCCACAGGGGGGGAGGGGGAGGGGAAGGGGGGCGGAAATCAAACGCTAACGTGAGCCCTGATGGGTGTGTATAAAACACAGCGCTTTTATCCTGAAACTGAACCTGGCAGAAGAGGTTGTGCCACCCTTCCTGCGGGCACTGGCCCTTCACCACAACTCAGCTGCAGAGCAAAATAAACACGAGAGGAGAGGAACCATCAGAAAAAAAGAGAAGGGGCAGAGCGCCGTACCTGTCGCAAGGTGAGAGGGGACGGCGCGGTCTCGATGCACAAAGAATACGATAATCTATAACCACTCTTCTAAATATATCCCACTGTAATCATCAATGCACGCTACTGAGCTGCAGTGCTTCTTCTTTCTACAGTCTGCTCTGAGATTCTGCAGTTCGGGTCTCAGTGTCTCAGTTTAACTTCTTTTATAGCCTTCCCTAGATGGGGTTTAAAAAAGGACGCCATTAAATCAATCGTGACAGTAAAATGAGCCAAACAAACCAACAAAAAAAAAAAAAAAAAAAAATGACAGTGGAAAGAAAGCCTGGCCTTTTTTCTCACAGTGCTCCAAAGCCGGGTCTGTGTCTGCAGAAATGTGTCTATGAGCAGCGTAGGTGGGGAGGGACGATGGGCCCGGCAGGTCAGGCCGGAGTTCCTGGAGGAGGAGGGAGGAGAAGCACCTGTGTGGGGGCGATGTTCTCAGCCCTGTCTGCGTCTGCGGCCCAGCTGATACTTCTCACAAGGCAACTGACTCAAGGCTGAAAATGGCAACGCTGGCCAAAGAGCAAGCCAATTACACCCCTCGTCCCCTACACAGACATGCATGCACGCACACACACACACACATACACACACTTACTCACGCACGCACGCACACACACACACACATACACACACTTACTCACGCACGCACGCACGCACAGACACACACACACACACACACACACACACACTTACTCACACTCACACACACACACTTACTCACACACTCACACACACACATACACACACACACTTACTCACACACATGCACGCACGCACACACACACACACATTTTCACACACACACTTTTCCAGATTCTCCAGATCCATTTCCACTCCTGACACAAAAAAGAGCAGACGCAGACACACAGACACACACAGACACAAGCATAAAAACATGCCTGACACACACTCCCTTTTGAACCTCAAAACCATCTCCTTTCCTTGCACAGACCCCCCTCCCGCATTCCACACTATCTTCCCACACTGGCTACACGCTGGTGCTTTGCCATTACAGGACTGTTCGGTCATGTCTGCTTTTATTTGTGGGAAGACGCATCAGCTCTGTGCACACGTATTGAATTGCCTCCTTAATCCTGCCCTCACTTTAAAAAAGTATGTCACTCTAAATGCCCCGTCTGGATCCCACACAAAGCAGGTGAAAAAAGCCTCTAAGCCCAGATATGTGCAGTGATCAGGGGCATCACTTAGCCTACACAAGGCCACCTTTCCTGAGAGCCCGAGCTCTCCCTCACCCCTGCGTCAGGTGGACCGCCTTTTTGCAAAGCGCTCCTGCTATCCCATCTGCCGCCTCGCTCGCACTGGAGCAGTCTCGCCACTGAAGAGGCCAGTTCCTAGAAAACACAGTGGTCGCCAGCAGCATGGAAGCTGTAACACAGATCAGATGCACTCGCCCTGGCCAGGCTGCCTCTAAGGGATTCCTGTGAGAGAGTGAGCGAGAGAGGAGGGGGGGGGGGCGGTAGTGGGAGGGAGGGAGAGTGAGAGAGAGAGAGAGAGAGAGAGAGAGAGACCAGTCGGGGAGTCAGAGTTCCTGGATTCCGGACCCTGCTCCAGCCTCTCCAGGGAGGATGTTTTATTAACTTAACAGAAGAGGCTCCCACCGCCCCTCTGCTGGCATCCCAGAGAGAGGGAGGGAGGAAGGGAAGGAGCCAGAGAGAGCGAGAGAGCGGGAGAGAGAGAGAGAGAGAGAGAGAGAGAGAGAGAGAGAGAGAGAGAGAGAGAGAGCTTCAGGCTGCCGATTCTCCTGTATCTTTTTCTTCGGCACTTCCTGTACATCCAGGAAAGAGCAGAAGGCCATCTGTTCCCCCGTCTCATTCACCTGCGATACATTATCACACGCTCTCGCACGCATTCCACGCCAAAAAAAAACTCGCACATACAGTTGCATTGCTGTAAATAACATCTTCTGCATTAGCCCACACCACCAATGCGTGACTTCCTCCTTTCCTGCATGGCTGCTCGGCTTAATGCTACTTTCGTCACGGCGCTTGTCGATTTACGCGACGACGGTAGCCCTCGCAGGCCGACCCCCACGGACCCCGCGTCCCAAAACCCTGCGCGCCACGCACTCTCAGCGTGAGAACGACACTTGAGGACCGGACACCGTAAATGAACTGTCAACAGGCGCGTTGGTTTGGAAGCCGTCCCAGGAAGGATAAATGAGAGGGGAGCAGAAGGGAACGAACCAGCGAAGCACATCCTGTGAAATAGCGGTATTTCTACATGCTACGGTTACTGAGGCACACGTGACCTGGGCTTTCACATGACCTGGGTGCCATGGGGAGAAACAGCAAGACGGAAGAGGGAAAGAGAGACGCAATGACAGGGAGTGAAAGAAAGAGAGAGAGAGAGAGAGAGAGAGAGAGATTTGGGGAAAGCAACAGCTAGAAAGAGAATTGAGAGTCCCTGAAGAGGGAGTTGCGGGTGGTAGGATGTCCAGAGATTGTGTTAGGGAAGGGGTGTCGGGGGGGTAGAAAGTGATGATGCAGACCCCTCCAGATGGACACAGGTTTGGCTGGGACGGGGCAGGGTCAAAGCAGAAACCAGAGTATCAAAGGAGGGAGCACCGGTTCCCGAAACTTGGCACTTTCAAGTAGCACTTACGCGGGGTATCATATAAACTTAACCCTGCTGTCGGAACGACTGCTCCCGAGGACGCGAGGTGAAGGTCGCGACCTGGAAAGCAGAGGTCAAACGTCACAGGCCGCCACTCAGAGGCGGCCGCGAGGCAGGGCGCGCGGCCGCCGCGGCGAGCTACCAGATGGCGGTAAAATCCGAGTCGCCGTCTGATGGAGGGGCCGGCGGATCTCAGAAGACCGCTGTCTAGGCCTTATAAACGAGATGGATGTATAAGTTACTGGGCAACTGTCACGCTGGGACCACACACTGCCACGGCCCCCAAGGCCCAGCTTTCCCCTGTTTATCTTTCCCCTAAATCCAAGATCCCATAAATGTCAAATAAATAAATAAATAAATAAGAATAGAAGAAAAAGAAAGAAAAAAAAACTTGGTTAATCAAGGCAAAGAACCAGATGTTTCTGTTACAGCTAATAGGGAAGGAAAGAATGCTTGGCTGCATTCATTTTTTGTTCTTAAATGGACTTTGTTTTAGAAGTCTTACTTAACTACCTTAGAAATTTTGGGGGTTAGTCAAAGTAAAATCAGTATTCAGACAGAAGACCCACAGTATCCACCATACACCATGCTGACATAAAGTCTTTTCAGGTAACTGTCCTTATCAGTCCATGTCTACCAAGACATTTACATCTGAGCACAGTGGCCATCACACCAATGGCCTGGGATTAAACAGATAAACAAGGGCAAGGAAAAATCCAACTCTCGCACACTAAATCAAGCCAACAGCAGTGGAGGACCAGTCAGAAGCAGCAAACCAATGATTCTCACTGAAACCCAACAGAAATGCAATGTTTCAGACATTTAAAATATTTGCAGTGCATTCTGGGAACAGTATTACTGGACATGGACTCCTACATACTCATCATTCAACAATCACATTTGGCCAGTGTAGGGAAAAGAATATGGAGAGAAGACTAGTAAAGAAATGCAGGACGTACAGTTGCCCTGGCAAATTCACTACAACATGTAAGTGAATTCTGTTTGCCTGTTATATCCATAGGGAGAAGAACTCGCTCCACACAGTGAATTAAACACAAACTTAGTTTAGCTATGGATTATAATAAATATGTAATATGAGTGTAATAGTAATATTCTGGGGGGTAAAAACATTAACAGAAAGTGATAATATGAATAAGAAAAATAATTCAACTTTAATTTCTGTAACCTGGAAATGATTGAGTAAAGATAACAATGACATACATAAGAAAGATAAAAATATGATAAACTGTTGATGAAAACCATTTTGAGATAGTTTAATTAATTTAATGAACCGAAAGCCCACGTTTGAAACATTACCTTGAAAAATAGCTTAATAACCCCAATTAGTTCTTCATAAGCGAAAGTTTAATCCTCATTTTTGTTGTTTGGGATCACATGTTAGAATAAACCACACACCTCAGAACTTTCACTTCTATGAAACACCTATTTTAAGAAGAAAAAATGTTATATTCAAATGCAGCTTTTCAGGGGAAATCAACATATGAGGTAACGTGCTGGGGAGGTTTAACCGAAAGATTGAAACCTATATTAGATTTACAGTAACCATGAGTTACACACAAAAACAAGATCACGAGATAATTTCTTAAAAAAAGTTCCTTGTCATGTTAAGAAAGTCACTTTAGACGCAGCCATACTCATCACCACAGCACTAGCAAGTAGCCCTTTAGTTCCTTCCTTATTTAGGCTGTAATTATGTTTAACCTTCTGAACGCGAGTGGGAGACTAACAGAAGTAAACAAAGCGTAGGAAGAGATAGAAACTTGAGTGAACACGCTATGTCACTTGTGATGGGCAATTACAGAGGCAGACTATAGGTTATAGAGTTACAGAAAGGTGAAGTCTTAATTTTTAAATGAAGCATCATGAGTTTGCATTGTGAGGTCCCATGGGTGGTGAACTACAGGAGTCATCACACATTTAAAAGGAATCACAGTTGTATTTTTTAGGAGCAATAAAAGATTTGGAGGGGAAACATCGCTGGAGGAATCAAATAAGTGTTTGAATTTAACGGCAGGGCTAATGGCACACTTGTAAAATCACTCTTCGTTCAGTGCAGTCCAGACCATGATTAGAACAGTGATTTCTCATTTCTAACCATACTTTTCCATCACCATCCAACTGACCGCACTGCATAGGAAGCACAATCATTGTAAACACGTGTATCTATTTGGAGTACAAAGTGGAAAAAAGTGTTTAAATAAAGAAAATATGTATTTAATAATGAACCCCAGTGGAAGCCATCAGCTGGATAGTCAAAGCTCACACTCACAGTAGCCTAACGCTGATTAAAAATTATGGCAACATCCAGTCTAGCACCCTCCCAGGTTTTTTTTAGTTTTTCTTTTTTATATATTTCCGATAGAACAAACATTGGAGCCTTTAATACTCTGCCAAAAAAGATGAGAAACTTCTTTTTAATGCCGTTTTGTCAGACTGATATTATTATTATGCAGGAAAGAGGATTAACTGATTTATCCATTTTTGAAAAAAAAACATACTTATGTGAGGACAGCAATCTGTTGTAATACAGCTGGAATGTCGCCACACTCCGGCAAAACTAAGTGTGAAATGCCTCTAATTACTGTTTTCATTTGGAAGAGTGAGAAGGTCCAGGTTCCCAATTAGACTCTGGCAGATGACGGTGCCTGTTTGCGGATACGTACAATTCTATGTTGCGGACGCATCACGACTGTTTGAAGATTAGGAGATGCCACAGAAAAAGGAAAGTCCCTTTTTCCGCCTAATTCCTGCTAAAACCTCCCTGTTTTATGCAGATCAAAAGCCAAGCTGTTTATCGTTACACTACAGCAATACTTGTTTTTTTTTTTTTTTTGTCTCCCATTGTTGACGGAGGTGCTTACCACCCGCTGGAGCGACTGTATCATTAGCATCCAGCAGATTTTTTTCCCTTGTTGATGAAGAGTGGAGAGAGGAGAGAGACTAGGTGGTCTTGTGGGCGTGGCATTCCTTGTCCTAAGCCACCCGGCTACCCGCAATCCCACATTTGCCACAATCTTATGCCCCATGCTCTTACATCCTCAACTGGAGTCATCTTGTAGTGGCCCTCTAATTATTCAGGTTATTCAAAACAACGACTTTCCAAAATAAACAGGCTTCTGCATCCTTCATAATTCACTGCTTTCTTGAGAATCAAGGATATCTGAAAGGGACACCAATACTAGCATACCAATAACAATGCTCAGAAATTATGATAATTTCAAAAGTCATCTGCCCACAGAACTTAGATGCTGGCTAATCACAATGATACAATTTTTTCACCTCCTATATCAAACAGGTTTTTGTCTCTTGAAAACATTTTATTGAAACCAATAATGTCATTTCCTTTCAACCAATCACTTTTCACAGCTAACAAATCGATCATTGTAATGTAGAAGCAGGCTCAAAACTGGAACTCGGATAAATCTTCTTCAGAACTTAAGACTGTGAGGTCATATAAATAAAGGCAGAAGCTGTGGCAAATGGCAAAGCCAGTTGTGTCTGCACAACTGCATTAGAGAACCTTAAGGTTAACGTTATTTTTTTACTCACAAAATAATACATATTAATCACAATTTCACTGTATTGATTTTCAGATAAATTTAAGCTCCATGGTTATACATTTTACTAATATATAAGCAATGCTAACCATGAAATGTGGATTGTGCGATATTTACTGTATCAGCTTTTACTGACACAAATATATAAAGAAACTGTGTTTACACTGGTACTGTATCGTTTGATACAGTAAGGTTTGACATATTGACAAAAACAATTGCATGGTTACCAGGTTTCTCATCTTTTTTGGCAATGTTTTAATGTTTGTTCATTCGGAAATATCATTATTATTGTTCAAGCATATAATGTGGGAAAATCACATTATATGATATGGAAAAGACCCACAAAAAACCCCAATAAAAATCATGGAGCCAAAGAGTATGTACCTGAAAAGGAGATGAAAGTTGAAAAAGTTCAGAAAGTTGGCATCAAATAAAAACAATGGGCATTTCTGAGGTCCCCATTACTTTTGCCTTGATTATTGGTTAATTAAACATATTTTAAAAACAGGTGAACGAAATTTTAATAAGGATTCCAGTCAATAAAGAATTCAACATCCTTACATATGTTTATTTTGATGTCACTTTCATAGTTACAAATACTCATAAAATATTGCTCCAAATGATCTCCTTTCCTGATGCGAACCATATTTCTGCCATTCTACTGTATATTTCATAATACAATTATAATAGTATCTATTATTATTGTCCTGAATGTTCATTTTTATCCGGTGAAAATAATAACTCAAAAATAGATCACACCTGTTAATATAGTTCTCCGTTGCTTGTATTCGATACGATGAAGATCGATTAAAAATCCAAATTTTCAAATAGGTACATTCTTTATAGAACAACTCTGACATTAAGAATTAGTTTGGATGTGAAGAGAGCTCTTGCAGCAAGGAATGGCCTGGTTACACAAGCAAGTGCAAAAATGTCAAAGGAGTTGCCTAAAGGTTAATCTAAAATGACCATAAAGCAACTAATGAGGACATCACAATCTCCAAAAAAAAGTGCACGTGTCATAAACAGGAACTATAATAGAAATTTCACTGTTTCAAAACCATTTCCTGAATAACGTCTTCTTTGTCTTCTTGTTTTTACATTGTGAGCTTGGTAATTGTGCAAGTACCATCCAAGTTCAAAGCAAAATATTAAATATTAGAACTAGAAATATTACTTATCATCCAAGAAGGAAAAAAGTATCTTTGATAATACTATACATGTATTTTTGAAAACACAAATAAGTTTCAAAACTAAAAAAACATTCATTTCTATCATCAATTAAAAATAATTATTATTTACAAATGTTTTTAATACTTAATAATTATTTAACTATATTAGCCTGCCAGTTTGTAGCAATGTGCGGACACACAAATATACAGTTCTTCTAATCAGAAACATGTCAATAAAAATGAGAGCAAAAACTAGAGAATTTTAAATTACAATAGCATAATAACCTGGAATATAATGGTTAGGATACAGATCCCTCTTTGTACATGTGAAAGGCAGGGAAGGTATTGTGCCACAAGCGGACTAACATTGACATTATGCCACCATTTAAGCAGCCTGTTTTTAACTTTTCATGTGTTTCTGCAGAAATGTTGTTCTCATCACAGGAGCCACCTCCAATGTGCCTTGTGATCCCAAGAGTATATGACTGGTACCAGCGATCTGAACAGGAAATACCACATACCACGCAAAACTGCTCTATAATATGGATCTCACACCTGCTTTTTCTTTCCGATTAATTGCTTCAGATTTCAATCGCCTACACTTCTGGCACACAACATATTCTGTTACAACCGGTCTGGCTCATATGCACATACACGCACAGTAACCATCACAAATTCAGGAAAAAGAAAGAAAGGCAGAGCCTGAACCACTGCCATTAGCAAGGATCATATGGGGACACGAAGAAGCTAAAAAAAGATGCTAATGTGCCGAGGAGGGTGAGAGAGACTGCCAGAGTGTTGGTTCATCACCTATAACAAACAAGAAAAAGCAATGAGAAGAGCTAAGAGAAGCCAGATAAACATCAAACATCAATTGCCTCACCTTCTGAGAAATGTACTAAATGAAAGAAATTTAAATACCAAGAAGCGGAAGCGCGCGCGCGCGCGTGTGTGTGTGTGTGTGTGCGTGCGTGTGTTGCGCTGGTTTGGCCTTTTAGGAAAACAGGTCTGCTTACTGTCTGAAAAGGGAGGAGCTGAGAGGCTCTGTACTGTTGTAGCTTTTGTAGTTTCACCTGCACCTCCCGGGGCCCCACTCTGCCGTTCTCACGTGTTTATTTTTGAGACACAGCTAACGTGGTACGCAAGGTCCATTTCTGCCTGATGCTCCTGGCTGAGGCCCAGGCCTCTTTTTGCCACTTCAACATCTCTGCGGAAGGCAACCAGTCATGTCCAATCCTTTCAGCCAGCCAGTGTGTCACAGGCACTGGCATTCATTTAATGCTACATATCTCATAAATCTAGTTAATGATGATACATATCCCCATGAAACTCACTTGAAGACAAAGAGGGCGATACGCCAAAAGATTTGAGTCTCAACTGATGCCATCGCAGCTATGTCCAAAAGCCAGTACAGTTTGTTCCATGTCAATTGTCAGTTTCAGAAAAGGGTGAAACTCTCTTGAGAAGTTACGACCAGGTTTGCCTGTTTCACCTGTCCGTGGTAGATTTGTGAAATGTGTCACGGAGTGTGTGACTGATGGTCTGGTTCAGTTCGCACAAGGGACTGAACAATCAAACCAGAAAGGTGACTGTTTTTTCTCATCGGTCGACATCATGTCACAGTTTCACATTATACTTGTTTATCCTTCTTCCTTAGATCATGAAGCAAGGACTTTCAAAAGATGTCAAGGACATTATGAGGTTAGGGCCCTTCAAAGTTAGACTGCCCTGATGGTGTTTCGAGCTACAGTTAGACCATTGTTATTTTTGAACTGTACACTGAACGTGCAACTGACTCCAAAGAGATGAATGTCAGCCTTCTGACTGCCGCAGCTCAAATGAGGTTAGCACTTGACCAAGCTCATTCTCATGAATTACGTGGTTGATGAAAGGAAACTGCTGCTCTGTACGCTGCTGTAGAGGGTTACGCACACATCAAGGCTGAGCCTCGTGACCATTTCCAATGAAAGCCAGAGTGTTGACTGCTGCACAGACACGCACAGTGACAGATTCTCAAGTTAGAAAGCATAATGCAGTAAAGATAGAAGATTTAGACACCATTGACACCACATGAACGAATAATAATAATAATGGTGATGGTGATGATGATGATGATGATGATGAACTAACAGTTGTCACTAACAGTTGTGACAGGACCTTGCTGACAGTTTTGTATTTTCATATTTCACAACATGCAATCGAGTTTTAAAAGTCTCTAGTTTTGAAATTCAGGGAAACTGCCTCCAGTTTTTTTTTTTTTTGAATGAAATGTTTTCCTTACTTAATAAGGATATTGTGAACAATTTGCTAAAAGATCATTGTTGAGTAAGTGCAGCTCTGTCTCCTCGACCCCCTGATAACAGTGAGGACACAGCTAGCCCTCTCTTGGCAACCAAGTCTGGTCTGGTCTCTACAGCCAGGCTGCGCTCACTCAGCATAAGCAGAATTTGGTGCTTTCACTTCAACAGGTGATGTATTTTCTGTTTCTTATTTATTATTTTGGGATGGTGTAATCTTATTAAATTCAGCTTCCTGAGGCTGATCAAGCAGTATAGATAGTATCTGCTGAGCCTCAATGGTTTGGCTGAGGGGACTCTTGTATGCTATGCTACATACAACTAACCAGATAGTCAACTACAGATCTCCTTCCATACTCTGTAAGTTCATGCTTGGTATCAATAGTTTGTGATGCTATGTTACAGTAGAAAACATTAGTTGCCACAGTATTTTAATGGGGAAAAAATGATACTCGTGCCCCTTCACAAATATTATTAGACGCATCAAAGTTGAAAGTTTCAGCTTCAACAGTAGGGAGCAAGAATTAGAAAAAGGAGTAGAATATCTGATTTTGAATATTTACACAATCTGTGATAGTGCCGCATGAGCAGCTCAATTAACAGCGGCAGTGTGGTACAGCACAAGGAACCGCCATTGACCAGCACCCTTCAGCAGGATAAAGATAGAGCTTTGCAATTCCCTCTGGAGAGCACTGTTTGTTGAACAAATAAATAACACCAAAAAATCCTTCTAAAAATAACCCGACAGAGCGAGAGAGAGAGAGAGAGAGAGAGAGAAAGAGAGAGAGTGTGAAAGGAAGCAGCCCGCTACTGGGTGGTTGGTGAAGGGCGAGACGAGATCAAAGCAAGTGATCGGGTTGGCGGATGAGCGCGGCGAAGGCAGCTGTCCCACGCAGAGTCAGCCGAGGGACGGGGGCGGGGGCGGGGGCGGGGGCGGGGCACGCGCAGGGCGCTGCCTCAACGGTCGGGCCCAGATGGCGGAGGCACCTGTGAGGCCCGGACCCGGGGACCACGACTCGATCGACATCCAAATCTCCCTCTCGCTCGCGAAACTCGCACGCTGGTGCGTTGCCTGGCCGGCACAATGCCTCCCAACTGCTGAGCCAGCTTTGGACTGACCCAAGCAATCATATTCCAGCCATGCACACAATGAAAAGGGCCCGCTAAGTGACTTAATTGGAGAGGCTGGAACACACAAGCAGAACGCTTATTTCGTCCCCGGCCTGATTATAATAGGGAATTAATTTTAATGCTCTTGGAAAAGCAGGTGCTGATGCAAATGCGCTATAAGAAAAAAAAAAAATATTCCAAAGCATTCAGTTAATTTTTCAAATTGACAGATTTTTTTTTTTTCAAACTAATTTCTCGTACCTTTTCATGACCTTATGAAGGGTCACAGTCTTACACTTTTGCAAATGGTGCCACTGAGTAACCATATTTGATAATTAGTCTCATTGGTTATCTCTCCCCTTTCCTTCTCGCATTCTCTCTCCATTCTCTTTCCTTCCCTCTGTTTTTAAACGACACGAAGTAGCAAGAAAGCCAAAATTGCAGCAGAAACTCAACACCATCGAGTTGTGTTTCTGTTTACGCTGACTTCACCATGGTCACCAGAGAGCGGAATTCTTGCTCGCCGAGCGAGAGAAGAGCCATTTCCTTTCTGCAGCGACTGACACGTGTCATCTCCGGCTCACTGGGGCGACAGCGGAGCCCTCTGAAGAGGCATGGCAGATATGCCCTTATAGGGTGGCACGGCGCCCGTCGCCTCGCCGGCGCCACCTGTGGGCCGCGCCGATGTCCGCCGCTCGTCTGCCGCTTGTGGGTAGCAGAGGGGAGCTGCGTGAAGAAGACACGTCGCATGCCCCGCCACCTCGCTGCTGCTGCAGCTGCTCCTGGAGGGGGGTGAGGGGTTGGGGGGGGTTGCTGAGGGGGGGCACCAGCACCCTCTGGCTCCCCGTTTGTGCCACATTTGCAGATGTGCGGCGAGACAGTGCACCTCTGTTCAATCCATCCCACCCCCACACAGACACCAAAGCTCTAAAAGGAACCAGCAGCAACACAGAGACTCAGAGGTCTCTAACGTTCATCACTGACCTCTGAGGATGTCCATTCATCAGAAGAGGGGGCTAATCCAGCTCCCTCCCCCACGTTCATCATGAAAAACTAACCCCATATACATATTCAGTTTGTGACCAAATAAAGATAGCCCCATGCATGTATTCTCTACAATCCCAATGCTGAACAGACTCCCCATAGATATCGCCATTGGTTTGCCATCTCTGTGAGGTAATTATCTCCCGAAACACATGTTGCATTGCTTTGCAGCACACTTGGTGAAAGAGTAGGAACCAGGCTATTGGCAGAGCGCGGTGTCTTCCCCACTCGCTCAGACGCACTCCTTGTGGACGTCTGCATTGCTTGCATTTTTCTGCCAACATCCTGTGACAAATTGCCATAGTTAGACAGTAAAATTACTGTTGAACTTCAAGTGATCGGTGTCTCTGTGACTACGTCCCGCTGATATCATCGTTTAGATGGCGTCAGATGGAAACATCTTCCAAATGTTAAAAATGTGACTCGAGGCAATTGTGCTAAATCATGAATATCTGGATGTCATAGCCATATATCATACTGACGTACATATAAATCCATAAAAACAACAGTGCATTGGACAAACATTATTATTATTATTATTATTATTATTATTATTATTATTATTACTATTATTATTATTATTATACACAGACACCATGGTGTAAGGAGTATGCAGCCACAGAAGGCAGAGTTGCTTTAAGACAGTGCATGCAATGCCATGTTTACTGTACTGTAAAATGAATGTTGCAGTGCCATCTAAAGGTCGCAGTGAGGTAGTTCACCTCGTTTCTATCACAGCTTACAGTACGTTCAGCAGCCAGACCCTCTCCCTTTCGGCCAGTGCGAAGCTGCGCTCCATTGTTTCTTATCGTATTTGACCGAGAGGAACGTCATAATGAACGTACTGTATCTGGCACAGAGGGACAGCGCGTGGGTCTTAAAGAACACCCCCCCGCCCACACCACCGTCGTTCACTGGCCGTCTTTGAGACACTGTCCTTGGAGGAATGCGAACGGACCGCATAATATTACCCAGAGGTTAATTCTGTCTCCCGCATGAATCGACTTTGCGTCGCTGCGCCGTAAATGGAATCTTCAAAATGCCCATCCAAAACAAAGCCTCGGTTTTCATTGGTCCAAATGTCACATGCATAGCACCAGTCGGAGCAGCCTCACAAGCTACTTGGTGTTTGATCACAATGAATATCCTATCGAGCTCAATGGTGGAAATAACTGAAGCAGATTGCAGGGGGATTGTGGCACACTGTAACAGAGAAATGAGACCCTTTCTCTCTCTCTTTTTTTTTTTTTTACTACGACATAGATGCCAGCAATACTGTAATCCCTACTAAAGATTTTTCATTACAACATGCTGGCCTTTCCGGATCTGCATGGCATTCAAAAGAAAAGGTTTGATGTCGGGGTTAAAGTGCAAGGCTGGCAATAGTTCCATTTAGGTTTAAAAGGTCAAATCCTAGAGACAGGGGATGACTATCCGGGGACTCTTGAAAGTTCATTTAACACCTCCAAAGGATGTTCACAGCAGGACAAACAACTCAACGGGGCAGTTTGCTTGAATTGATGTTTTGCTGCTCATTTTGCTTCTTCTGAGGCCAAAGGTGAGAACAACCATGGATAACAGCCTTCTGGGAGACTGTTCCATTCAACACACACAAACACACGCACACACACACACACACATTCTAGACGACACAGGGCACACAGACAGCTTTGAACATTCCTCCATTCAGGATGTTCCTCATGTTTTTGCATTTTTTCCTTCAGTTATGGGTTTGTTCCAGTTTCGTTTTCTGTTCCAAGTAAGAACGCACACCCTTCCTACCCCCCTCCTCCCATTAAACATAAACAGGCCTCTTTCTATCTGTTTTTAAAGGAGACGTATTACTTTCAGTCCTACAAAAGAACCACTTATGCCCTGCACCACGCAAGGAAATGGACGCAGAACTTGTGGAAGGACAAACAGACAGTTCTCCCGGTGCCTCAATCTGACACATGTTTTTTATGACATCACAAAAAAGAAAGAAGCAGACTGTCCTGTCACACTACAATAGAACCGTGATGCAGTCTAATGTTACTCGCCATTGTAACAGCCGTCCACCACGTCCCTGAAACCAAAGCAGCCCATTGTCGCCCGCGATTGTCTCCTTGTGTTTCGACCCCTGAAACATATGGCTCGTGCAATTTTAGGCCGGATCTGCGGTCTGCAGGGCTACCGATGGATTCCTGCTCTCGTAGGGTAGGAATCGTCAAGTGACACCACTGAAATCAAACCAAGCTGGTCCATCCAAGCATGTAATAACTGTACGGTAACTGCGGGCAACATGACACAGAAGACCATAATGGAATATGAGCATATTTCCTCTTTTAAAACCCCAGTGGAAACAATCTTTTGGGTGGAAGACATTTTAGATGACCATACCCCTTTCCCAATTTGCTCGAAGGAAAATGGTGCATGAGAAAAAAGTAGGAGCTAAACCCTTTGGTCCCTCCAGGGGTTCCAGAGGCCCCAGAAACCACAACACAGCACATGACATCTAGAATCAGGCCCCTAGCATCTGAAAGTCTCCTCAAACATCTGCGGCAAGATCTCTCCTGAAACAAATTGTCTACTTATTGCCACCACACAAAGAAGAGCTGTAGAAAATAATGGCTTAAGTTGTGTGCGGACTGACCAGTACACAGACCGTCACTTCCATTCTTTTCTACAGCGGTAGCTTGAAGCCGAGTGTGTGTGAGTGTGTGCATGTGTGTGTGTGTGTTTGGGGGAGCAGGGGTGCAGGCAGTTGGGGTTTGCGTTCGAATGAGTGCCCCAAGAATTTATGCCTACTTTGCTTCTGTAGACCTGAAGCATTCTGGGACAGTTTGCTGTGAAATCCGCAGGTATTTCTTCCAGTTGAAATTGGCAGGGGTAGCGAGAGGATTTGGCTAACGAGGGGGGCCGTGGTGTCAGTACAGTGTAGCTCTGCGTCCCGGCAGCTGACAGCTTTACAGTTCACAATGCGCAGCCGGCAAAGTTCACAATGCGCAGCCCCGCGCGTAGGTTAATGGAGCATACCTCGGGCTGCGCTCTGCGCGGACAGCCAGGCGCCCAGCCCTCCTCCAGGACACTAGCACATTCAGCCCTCACACACGAAAAAAAAAAGAGCCTGTCTTTTTTTTTCCACCATTGGAAGAGCACTGCGAGTTCAACTGCTCCGAGATGTCAGAACTACAAAGCTCCCTTGCATTGGGAGGGTACGGAGGCCCTGGAATGAACCCCATGCTGGAACAGCTGTCCTAGAGATGGGGCCTCCCGATCCCCCTGCTCCGGAGGAATAGCGGGGGCAAGACAGCAACGTCTGGGAAGTGGTTCAGGGGCTGGCGCTGGGGGCTCGGGGCTGGGGGAAAGGAGGCAGGGGAGCTAGGGTGGGGTGGGGACGGGGAGGGAGGGGGGGGGGGGGGCAGTCCATGGAAAAGCTGGGGTGGTGGGGAGGGGGGGTTTCTGTGTCAAAAGCACCATCTCTGCCTTCTGGTTTATGCATGATGAAGATGACTGCACTTTGTACAGGATCCCAAACAGCAAGCTGGGCTTGAGAAGGAACAGGAAATGAAGCTAAATGTCTGCAGTGTCACGGCCTGGCAATACTCCTATCAGTTTCATTAGGGAATGAATTTCAGAGTGTGGCACTTCTATTCCGCACTGTACTGTATATGCAGTGATCACATTGTACCACTGTTAACCTGTTGGACTGCCACTCTCAAAAACAAGAGTCCTCTAACCTCAGCCTCTGGGCCTGGACGGTCTGCTGTTGCTTTGGTTTCACCTTAAAATCAGCCATCTGTGCAGGCGCAAGAGGCCAGGTGAGGTGAGTTAACTGAGATAACTGCCACGATTAATGGCTGACCAACAAAGAAAACCAGCAGACCCCGTGGACCAAGATCTAAATGTCAACAACAGAAGGCTAAGAATAATTGAGAATCCCCTTTTCAGCTCACTGTGAAAGAATGAGAGAAGCATGCTGGAAGAGGACAGGATATGACATCAGAGCTCTTCCCTGGGCTCAGCAGTCAAGAGGCGGAGCAATGGCATCACACCTGACACGTGCCAGCAGCTCATTGACCTGCCCAGTGCACACATGTATTTGTTTACTGTTAAAGTATCCGAATGTTTTAGAGGGTTCCTTGCCCCCATCCAAGCGCACTGACCTGGTACGCCGCCAGTCACATCAGTGTCCAACTTGCATTGGGCAAAAGGGCAAAAGGTGGGGGAGGACCCACTCAAACTTGCCTCTCCCTTCCAGACCTGGATATCAGCATGAAAGCACACATGTATGATGAAACATGAACTCACCTCAATATCTGTAATTCATTCAAGCTGCATGTAGCAATGCAGCCGTTTAGCTTACAATTGGAGAGCATTCCCAAAACTAAAGTAGGACGGAACAAGCAGGCACAAAGGCAATCTCCAGAGAACAAGGCAATGAGAGGAAAGTGGTCCGCGTCCGTCAGAATTCTCTGTCCAGCCGTAGCAGCAGGAACAGTGGAGAAGCACTTCCTCTTCCCTGCTGTCACCATATGTGCATATGTTCAATTCATTTTCGTTCCCATCCTTCATATAAACTCTAATGACCCCTACGGGCTTTACTTCTGTACCGTTCTCTTTTTACAGATTGCTCCTGGTATTAAAACGCAAAGCCCCCAAGTGTTGTATCTAATTTAAATCAGAAGTTGCTTAGCTGTCTAACATTAAGAGCATCCAGTCCTTTTTGTTTATATGAGCAGAGAAGTCAGTAGGTCGACATTTTTGCAGTAATCAAACGAATCAAGAGAAAAAGAAACAGCCATTCATCCCTGGCAGGAAAAGACTACGGATGTAATTTGGCTGAGAACCGCTTTTGATTGACAGAGTTGAAAAGAACCAGCTCAATCATCAATTTAGCCCACAATTTGAAATTAGACAGGATCTCTGAAATCCAAGACCAACATAATTCACTTTCTGAAAATGTAAGTTTAACATTGCGAAAGTTCCCATTTCCAGGGTTTATTATTTCACATTACGTCCTACAAAGGGATCAATCTTCCCTGGTTTATTTCTCTGAGAGAGAGAGAGACAGACATGCGGAGTGAAAGGGACAGATGAAACAGTATAAGAGTATAAGGGCGGCTAATGGAGCCCATCTCTCTTGTCACATTGCATTAGCCCAGAGCCCACAGCAAAACCACCCAGCGCTCGACTCACACACTCAAGGCTCTCCATGCAGGGGACCATTGGGAACGTACCTATGGAAGTGGAAATGACAGGAGTGGAAGAGTCTAATTATTACCTTGAATCTGTCATGGCTGTTTGGGTGAGGAATGTCAGTCAGGCCTTTGGAAAGGCAGCGTGTCCATCAAAAACGCGTGGGAGCGCTAGCCTAGCGCAGTCATTCTGTTGCTTCTGTCTTCCCAGTACGAACAGATTTGACAGACAAAATGGCACCCGCCACAGCTTTGGAGGTGCCAGCTCCTGAAGTGACCCTCAAAACCCCGTGTAGACGTTCACAGGTCGCCTGTGAACAGGTATGCACCACCTGTAGAGCGTGAGCTCAGTCTCAATGCACAATTCCTCTGGAGACCCTCAACATGCACCACCTGACCACCAAGCAGTCACAGGAGGTGTAAACGAAGAGGGTGTTTGGGTCACATCCATTGTGTCCTTCAAGCTTGTGGCTGAACTTGTTGATGTCAAAGGCGTACAAATACCATTATAAGACTCTCAGTGATAATTTCTTTACATTTTAAAAGATGTTTTTTTTCATCAGTGGTGTGATTATGGATTTCAGTTAAAAGTTATTAAACATTATTTTTTTCCACAGATGGCCTCTAATTGCAGTTTATTAGGTTTGTTTTGGAAAAAGAAACACTGATGTCACTGAATTGACAATTTTTTAAATAAAAAATGGCCAAACAAGCAAAAAATCAAGCATTGTCACAACCAATAATTTACCACCTACTAAATCAGGGACTTTCAAGGTTTTCATGGGAACTCAAGTACAGGGGAATCAGACAAAGTCATCTGTTCACTGCCACACTGGGAGTTGGTTCTTAAGGGACTCCAGGACATGCTCTATCCTTGAAATAGCCTGTTCAGAGAATTGATTTGAAAGTACAAAACCACATTTAGTGGCTCGCTCAGCAAATGAGAAACGAGAGAAAAACTGCATGTCTTCAAATTGAAGGGAGACCTTTTCAGAGGGGAATATCACGTTTCATCCAAGAATCATATACCTTTGCCTAGTGACTGGTACAAAACACAAACAAAGCGCAAGCAACATTTGGTAACTTTGGATTCCAGGCCAAAGAAAACAGGAGCCCTTGCCTCACAGTGACGCCTGTTTAACATTATCCTCTAAAGGGTTCCCGAAACACTCTTTCAACTGATTCAAAGTGCCCCAATCAATCCATGTGAATGCCCTCTTTGGCTGATTGTCAGGAGATTATTATTCTCTGGAAGACAGATGACAGGCTGGTAGTCCTAACAAAAGTCGTCAAAGACGCAAGGCATATGAAATATGCATGAGCAGCAGTCTTTCCACAGGTGTGCTACGCTCCTCCGCTGTGCCCCTGAGCTATTCCAAACTCGTGCCTGTGTGTTTGTGTCTTTTGGCAGGTGCTCGTTTTGAGTGCAACCCGTGGCACACGCTGGCCACTTCAGGTCAGGTGACATCTGGTTAGTGTTCTTCTGCATTGTTACAGAACAGCAGTGAGTAATAAGTGACTACAATGGGAAGAAAGGGTAGAGAAGAAGAAAAGTAATAATAATAATACAGTCTCAGTCATGGGGCAGGGGGGGTTGGTCCTTGTGGAGGTGTAACAGGGACAATCTCATCCCTGGTTAAGGCATTAAGTTCTCACTCACCATTGGCTCAGAGGAGGGTTAGGGGGAGGGTTTCAGCCAGTATTCACTGGTTAGCAAATCCTGCCTGTTGCCTGTGGTTTACCGTGTGTTGCCACTGTCATTGTCATATAAATATAAATGTGTGTGTGTGTGTGTGTGTGTCCTGTCCTCCTGTCAGGAAAATGTCTTCTGTAAACCTGTCAGTGAATTCAGGGTTGAGTTTTATGCAGGGATCTTAGGCTCACTAATAATTCCTTTCTTTCATGCTCTTGCTGAGCATGGAAGCTGTCTGAATGTGGAGGTTCACTCTGTGAGCTTTTTTAGTATGCAAAGCATAGGACAGCTGCTCCTCATAGCGAGATGTGGAAAGAGGACACAGGGAGGCCCACTGTACCCCCACCCCCTGCCTCCAGTCAGCCTACCAGCACCAGAGGCAGCTGTGACCCAGGAAACCAACAGCAGCCTGAGCCCAGCACACATACAGGCATACACACACACCCCATCCTTCAGACGCCCCACTGGCCACCCACAGCACACAAGAGTGCCTCATGGAGATTAGAGAGACTCCCACAGGGCCCTACTGCAGTGTGTGTTTGTGTGTGTGTGTGTCTGCATGTGTGTGGGTGTGTGTGTGTGCCTGCATGTGTGTGAGTGTGTGTGTGTGTGTGCCTGCATGTGTGTGTGTGTGTGTGTGTGTCTTGATAAATCATCATAAAATATAATTCAGTTTTGTTTTACAAAATGTTAATGACTAAAACATTTGATACCAGGGAAGAGGTCTGAATGATTTGGAGAACAGAAAGTTTCTACCAGTATGACAGTTAACAAACATCTAATGGGTGGAGCTGCCATGTGTTTCACTATCCATTCAAAAGACAATAACTTGAAACTGAAAACTACTACATGGTTAAATAACTAAGTTCCTGACCACAAATAATAGCTGCTCACAGCTTGGAGTTCATGAAGCTTCTCTCTTCCCAACTCATTACTACAGGGGACAGAGTATTAATTACTGGTTAGCAGGTTTTTCTCCCAGACAAATGAATGACCAGGCTATGGATTAAGTAAATATATGATGTGCATTGAATTGAATTGTTATGTGCCCCTGCTTGGCTCTTTTCTGGTGAGTGGGTGGAGTTTCTTAATTTCGAATGAGTGGCACCTGCCAACAGATGATGGAGGAAGTTTATCTTACTCCAATCCCACTGTGGTAGCACTCTTTGTATTTTTGACTATCTGATATACAGCGGTTAGTTTTGTTTGTTTCTAAAGGGATGTTTATCTGCCTGTTCCCAGTCTTTCTTGGTCCAGTGTTGATGGTGCTTGGCCCACTGGAGTCTTTTCTTCTTGTTAACAACACATAGCATGGGCCTTTTTTTTGCAGATAAACATCCTTTTGGAACAGCAGATCGTAATTGCCATTTCACTGTAGTCAGAGAAACTGGTTTCTCACTAGTTGTTGAGTTCTTCCTGTAGTTGTGGCGCAGTTTTACAATGGTTTCTTTTGGTGGACAACACAAGATATTTGACTTCCTCCTCCTGATCTTCCTGGTCTTCTCCTGTTAACATTACTGCCCATCAGTCTGATCCTTCTGAGTGTGTGCTTGGAAATCTTATTTTCAATTTCTCACTGGCTTGCCACAATACATTTACTTCGCCCCGCACATCTAAGCCTAACTCTTTCTTCTTTGCCATATTTCTTGCTCCTTCAGCACCTACTTTACTACAGGTTAAGGGTGTTACTACAGGTTGAAGGTACTAGGCTACCTGTGGGGTTTTTTTTTAACTTAAGGTAAAGATTTCACTCAGTTTCATTCAACTGTTTATACTTTGGTTTGTTATTATATATATATATATATTCAGGTTTTTCTTTTAATTTGTAATTTGTCACCCATATATATATATATGGGTGACAAATTACAAATTAAAAGAAAAACCTGAATAAATGAGTGGTGACACATAAACGCAGATGCCTCCGTACAGGTGTACTGCATGATACAATTAAGCCAGTTAAGCTATTAACATCCTATCATGCTCTGTGGCATGTTCAAAAATGCTGAGCAGGCTGAGTTGACCTCAATTCTGGATCAAGATGGCAAGAGGAAAAGATCTAAGTGACTGTGAACGAGGGTTCATTGCTGGGGAAGGGATGGCAGGAGCTTCAGTCACAAAGACTGCTCAACTGGTTCGTGTTTCCATAGGAACAGTGACTAAAGAGACACATGCATTTAGATCTGTGGGAAAGACATCAGTAAACAGGATTGGAAATTGTGGTCGAAAGCGCACATTTGATGACCGTGATGCTTGCGCGATATGTAAGGAAAAACATGAGAGCAACTCTTCCTCAGGTGACGGAGAATGTCAATGCAGGACGTGGTCAGACTGTGTCAGCAAGAACAGTCCGTCAACAACTACATAGAGAGGGATATTATAGTAGGGTTGCGGTGCATAAACCCCTCATTACAAAGACGAATGCACATTTGAGAGTTCAATGGCGCAAAAACCATAGGCACTGGTCTACAGAAAGCGGAAAAAGTGATATGGCCAGATGAGCCATCTTTCACCATGTTTTCATTGCCTAACTGCCTAAGAAATTAATATTTTGCGACTTTCCGCATTGGTTTTTAAAAAATTTTTATATACGTCTCTACGTACATCGCGGCTTTGCTGCATTGCAGAGCAACTGTGGCGAGCTAAGCACTTGCACAGTGTTCTCACCTCCACGCAGCCACAAGACACAAGTCCATCCCCATTACCCGTCCTGCTGCGATAATAGAAGTGAAAGTGAGAAAATGGTCATTCCCCGAAACAGCTAGTTTCCAGTAAGTCCTGCAGGATGCACACAGCGCAAGCGTGACAGTAATGTCATCAGGGAGGCGGGCCTTTCAGCACGCCCTGTACTAACATACATTAACGCATTAACCCTATCCAATCATGGATTTTATCCCATAACACCCTTTTAAGAATTTTTATATTTAAAAAAAAAAAATCAAAGACAGTTGGTTTTCACCAAGTTAAGGAAACTGTTTACCCTTCTTGCAGTTTCATTTACCAATAAGATAAACCAAATATATTCTTGCCATTGCCATTATTCTTGCGGCACTGTAGCATAGTGTAAGGAGCTGGTCTTGTAACCTAAAGTTCACAGATTTGATTCCCAGGTAGGACACTGCTGTTGTACCCTTGTGCAAGGTACTTATATCCAGCTGTCTAAATGGACGCAATGTAAATGTTATGTAAAAAGTTGTGTAAGGTAAAAAGCGTCTGCAAAAAAAACCTGTAATGTGATGTAATGTAGGATACAATCTAATGAACAACCAATATGCCAAAACGCTCCTTTTTATTCATCGCACAAACGCAACTAAAGTGAATCCAGAGCGAACCTTAAACACTTGCCATAACTTGATCTGTGGTCATAAAAGTCCCACTGGCAGTTTAGTTGCTGCATAGCACGAGTGCTTCCTCAGGCACTCTTGTGCTCTTCCTGAAACCCCGGGAAGGCATTTTAATTTAATAAAAAAACACCAGTCAAAATTAGTTACATCACATGAATAGCCTCAGCAGAAAGCATTCACTTCAAAATCTACCAAACTTACCACACCGCTCACTGCCATTTGAACAGAAAACGGTTTATGTAATGCCAGTAGCTGCACTGTTCCCAATTTAATTCCCAGTATAACTCCCTTAAATAGTGAGCTTCAGGAAACAAGACACAGTCCAATTGACAACCAGTTACATTTTAGAGTACTATTCACGCATTGACACAAGTTCATTGTGTTTCAATCCAACCAAATTCAAATATGAATTCACATGAGTCCATCCATCCATCCATCCATTATCTCTACCCGCTTATCCTGGGCAGGGCCGCGGGAGGTGCTGGAGCCAATCCTAGCATGTGTACATGAATCTTACCTCAAAATTATGTAATAACAGTATGCATATATAAAAGATATGCAAGGCTTTTATTTATTCTGGCATACATCTGCAGAAGAGTGAAAGGTTTGGGGGGAAGCAGTCTGGGGTCTTGAACTGGCAGGAGTCAGACAGCAGGAAGCGGAATGCAATCACTTTTTTAAAGTAAAAACTTTGATAGAAGTCTGGGTCATTCTGTTCTTCGTTTTTAACTTGTACAAGTGACTATGATTTTTGTGTTTTTCCCTGTCTTCCTTTGCTTTTATCATTTCAGCTGCATTCTGTATGAAAGGTGCTATACAAATAAAGCTATTATTATTATTATTATTATTATTATTATTATTTCTCGTGCCAATACAGTACAACAGCACTCTTCTGGTATGCTAGGGTTTCCGACTGAAATTACATAACCTCGTTTTCCATTATTGTTCCTTTTCCCAGAGTAATGCAACAGAGCCATCCTGTTCTAGTTTTGCAGACCGTTCATAAGCACAGGCAGAAAATTCAATTTCCGAATTTCAATTGTGGCATTTTTGCTTTGTGTTGTTCCACTCAATTTTCTTTTTCCCTCTCAACCCAATAACGTTGATGTTTTTGGTGTCTTTTTGCTTTTTTGTGACAGCTTTCATATAATACTTGGGTCAAAAATGAAAAATATTGATTTATGGTTTAAATTTCAATGAAGAGGCTTTATCACATGGGGTCTGGTGTGGCTGGGTCCTTTTGCCCCACTGGACATAGAGTGAATATATAATATGACACCACAGGAAGACAACACAAGGGTTAAAAGCTTATAAGGCCTTCATGTCTGAAATGATTCACATTTTTTCCACTTTTGTAAAAGGAATTTATACCCCCAGGATCACTGAGGGTATCAGCAAGGTGCTAAACTCCACGGATTGCAAAACAGAATCTCTTCACGCTGCTGTGCGTTTAGGGAAGTGCCAAGCAGAAAAACTTAAAAACTGTAAATAAACAGAGCACTTTCTGATGCCACGCAGAAGATCTGCCACTCCGAGTGCCACGGTACTTTACTCTTTGCCCTGCCACTCTCCGCAGTTTGAAGTCTGCCTTAGTAATGATACACACGCAGTGTTGGAGGTAACTGCAAATGAACATAGTAATACTTAGGCTATAATTTTACCATAATATCACCCTCTTATCCTAAGTTGTGAAAGAACAACCCAAAAGCATGATAGATAAAGGAGTGTTATGTTTAAAGATTGAAAAACTTGTGTCAGTCAGAGGCAGTATATTTCAGCCCAGCTCTAATACCCAGAGAGCACTGCTGCTCTGAATAAGGTCACCCTCCTCTCACTGAGTCATGGGCTGCACTCTCTCATGGATAGGAGGGTTTTTGAACTGCAGTCAGGCAAATCATTCGGTTTGTACACATTCTTCTTTTCTGAAACATGTAAGTTTAAGGTATATATTATGTGTATTTTATTTTTTCTTCAGATGTATTAACAATTAAAAATTTTTAATATTTCCAATAATATTTTACTTTTTAAAAAAATTTTTTATTAAAAAGACGCTTCAGCAGTACATCCAGTATGATGTCCTGAGATTTGGAGCCAGAACCTGAGTCTGAGGCTGAAACCAGTGTGTGGTCATTGTGGACTTGCTAGAACTTGGGTGTTTTTCAGGCGCCCTCCTCCAGGATGTAAACAGAAGCCCTGTACCCAGCACAGCTCTGTGTGGTCAGCAGGCTTCAGGAATTCATGGGTCAGGAGCCTTCAGCACCACTAGTCTCCATGCACTGCTCCAGCACTTGGAAGAGCTCTGGACCCATCACGAATTCCATGCTCTTGGCAGCCGCTCGCTCTGTCTCTCTCTCTCTCTCTCTCTCTCTCACACACACACACACACACACACTCTCTCTCTATTACACACTCTCTCTCTCCCTCTGCCTCTCTCCCCTCTTTTCATCAGACCTGGCAGCTGAACTGTAGTCTGCATTCTGCACTAATTAACGACCTTCAGAAGAAGACCACCAAACTGGTGAACTGGCACACTCTGAGCACACTTTGAGCCCTCCATCCATAAAAAGCCAGTATCAGAGGACCGCGAGACACGGCCCCTCCCATTTCATTTCTCTCCTCTTTTCTGAGAGGCCGTGTTAACTCTTTAACTCCGACAATAAAACCACCCAGGCCATCAGAGAACAGGCCAGATATCAACCAAGGGAATGCGTCTTCCATTCCACAGAGTACGATGTGCATGCTGGCCTAGAATGTGGCTTCACTTTCTAAACAGTACTATACACATCCTGGTTTGCTCCCATATAAGACCACATAACAAAATAAAACAAACTAACTAACTGAGAGCAGAAGTTGGTGTGAAATCGCAAAATCGATTGTTCCTCATTTTAGACCCCAAATTTAAGGACTGCTTTTCATATAGTTTCAGTTCTACTGGATTTTATTCATTTCATCATACTGTTTTCATCATTAGTTAAAAGTAGACAGGTTTGCCTGATGCCCAGGACCCGTTTCCCAAACCGCGCTTGTCTCACATACAGAAAAACAGAAGCTCAAGACCAAACAGCCATTTTAAAAAAGGTCAGCCTTCGATTCCCAGAGAGAGCCTCTGGCCACTCAGCCGTGCGGAGAAACGTTCACATCCGCCCCCTTCTGCAGTCGCGCGTCTTTCCATAAAATTCAATATGCGTGTTTTTAACATTTCTCCCATGCAGGCGCTTCTGTGTGTTTGCCTTTCCCTTCCGAGGGGTGTCCGTCTCCGCACCTCATCCATCATTGGCCAACAAACACTCAGACAAGAGGATGCGAGGGCGGGGGGCTCTGGTCGCCTTGGTGATGCATTTGCGGACGTACACGTATTCTTTCAGATGATTATCTTACTGATCACAGTCAGTGGCCATGAGACACTGACAAGATGGAACACCCTGAACAGGAAGGAAGGAGTTTGCCTTTCCCATTGCATATTGTTTTTATGGATCCGTTTCTCCTGCAGACACTCACTCACACACACACACAGACACACACATATGCACATACATACACACACACAAACACACACACACAAGCTGACATTGCCATACTAGTTCTGCATCCTTTTCTGACCAGGCATGACCACCATGGCCCAAACAGAATCAATCTAGGCAGAAATACAAAAATGTAAGGAATTAAATGTTAATCCCAAGAGGGGAGTTTCCATCAAAGTCACAACAAACCCTCTCCAGTGTCCAACCTGAGAGACATTCCACACAGGGAAAGTATATAATCAGCGGTCTGTGACCTCTTTGTGAAGTTACTGCCTCACTCATTTCATCAGCTTCCCAGTATGTACACACAGAGTTATTCACGTCGTGTGTTGGCGTCGGCTCAAGATCTCAGTAAACCTTAAAGGCTTATTAAGAGAGCTGAGAGGAGAAAACCAGCACTATTTAGCCTTGCATTTACTTTACATGAACCTGTGATTACAGACATCCCTCAGAGGTAGTGCCAGTCAGGTAGTGTTACCTATCGGTGATATTTAAAGGTAATTTCGTCAATTGCCCCACATGCAACTACTGTAACAGAAACCACGTTGGCTCGGTCAATGCTGCTAGAAGTCACTATTCCCTCTGCTGTAGCACACAGTTCTCATAGTGTGCTTATGTAATCAGTATAATCGTGGTTATTTTTAATATGCTACAAGCCAACGTGGGACTCTTTCTCTGCTTTCACAAGCATTCCCAACAGTGCAACCCACGCTGGTGGCACAAAGATGACTTTCTAGAAGACATTCTACTCACAAGATACAGAACATCTGTCGTCCTTCATGTCACAGACGAAACGATATTTGCAAAAACCTTAATGCACCCATTAGCAGTGGCTAGAAACGTGTGACAATTATGTAATGGTCTCATAGCTCATATCTCTGTCAGTCAAGCAATGCATGAAAAAGATTTAAAGAAAAGATTTTATGAGCACTTGATATCTTGAAACTATAATAAAAGAGAATAAATTCTCTTTGATCGTACATATCTAAAACAGACATCACTACGCGAGTGTCAAACATCAGACAAATCAAAAACCGATCAATGGCTTCTCAGTTTTGTGTGAATCCGCCATATGAATACCAATTACTGTACGTGAAGCGTGCTGAAGTGCACGTCGGGCATTCCACTTGAAGAGGTCCGCTCTAAATGCCGTTTGATTGGTGATCACTCGCTCGGCGTACAGATTTAGTAAATTCGCCCTGAATAGGCTACACGACAAAAAAAGAAAAAAAAAAAAAAAAGTTGGAGCGGTATGTTTGGTGAACCGAAGCGGGCGCTGGGGTAGCGCCATTGTTCCCGTGTTCTGAAGGGGAGACCGAGGCTCGAGAACCGCCAAGCGCGGGCCGCGTGTTCCCTCTTTGAGGCCAGGATGAATTATTACATTTCGTTATATTATCAACAGCATGCTTCATTAGGGCGGGACAAACAGCTCGGGGCCCGGGCCACACGCTGACAGCCAGCGCGTCCCCCAGATGCAGACGGCAGGTCTTTGGGTTCTTGGAAGGGGGGGTGGGGTGGGGGGGCGGGCACGCCGCACAAAACCACATTGTGTGTGGATTTAAAAGGGCTTACGGCCGCTATGAAAAAAAAGTGTTTTTTTTTTTCTGTTTTTTTTTTTTTTTTTAAGAGGAGGGAGCTGCCCGCTGATGCGTCCTGAATGGGATGAAGATGAACACTGTACGCCTCCACACAGAAACGAGCACCGCAGGGGGAAGAGGGAGGGAATCTGAAGCAACCGACACTCGAGAGCTTTTTTAAATAACTGACAGCAGCACAATAGAGTGGCAGGAGAGGCAGCGGATCCATAATCAGATAGATGGGCAGACAGCGGAAAGGACACTCGGTTAAACGGATCGACAGGCCGACAACAAAACGCTGGCGTGGACAGCTCAGTGGATTAAAGCGTAAAGGGACATATGCGAAAATAGATATTAAAAACGAGGGATATTACCAGACTGAAAAGGGTGCCAAAGAGGTAATCTGAGGCTTTGATATGCAGGCTAATACTGACCAATCACGGTCATGGCGGGACACAAATAAAAGGACTTTTATTTTCTATAATCATAAAAATGGTGGGAGGGCCTCACCCGAACTGACAAGGCGCAGTATTAAAGGACACGTGACAGGCGGAGGATTTGGCTTTGTACCCCGCGCCGCGGGGGTCCTGGGAGGGAAGTGGGGGTTTCCCGGAGCCTTGAATGCGGACGGGCCAGCCCGGCACGTGACGGCACAGATCGCCAGCGCCGCCCCCCCCCCTCCTCCCCCCCCCCCCTGCACGCGCTCATGGCCGGCGGCAGGACGGGCATCGCGGCGTAGTGTGTGCCACGCCTGCCGTACTCTCATCGGCCTGCAGGGGGAGCTGCCCCCCCCCCCCGGCTGAATGGCTTTCTTGTGCTAGGCGGCGGCGGCAGGGAGGGACTGGGATATCGGGGGCTCCTTGTCCCGGTGCCCCTCAGCAAAGTGCAGACATTTTCCATTCTGTCAGAGCAAAGCACACAGGCTCCTTCCAAACTCAGCGCCACTTCATTAAATGACTTCAGACTCTTGGCAGGGGCAGTGGGAAAAGTCTATATTAACTGTGTGCGAGATTCACTGGCCAACAAAGGCTAAGGTTGTTCCTGCGTGCTGCCTGTTCGGGGGGGGGGGGGGGGGGGCTGGGGGTTCTGAAACTGTACGGGTGCGTGTAGGTTGTGCGCTGTGGACAACAGTGTTCGCAACCCCCCCCCCCCCCCCCCCCCCCCCCCCCATGCCACACACGTGCAAACACACACACACGCGCACGCACACACACCTATGTTGTGTCCCTCCAGCTCCTCTGTGGAACACAGGTCCAGACACAAAGGCGGCGTGACGTGAAACGCTGGCGTTGGCCTCCCATCCGAGGCGCTGACATCACTCTCTGGGCCGCCACTCATTTATTTACACGGCGTTTCACGTGCTGAACGCAGGCAATATCCATGCAGGGAACCTGGCCATCAACTGAACCATTTACTCAGCTTGTTTAGGGTATTAGGTCACCAGTGACCATAGTAAAAAAAAAAGAAAGCAAATCGGTTTGTTTATGAATCATAATCCAACAGACACCGTTGTTTTTTTGTTTGTGTTTTTTTTTTCATGGAGAATTTCTCTTCACAACCATGTCTCCAAGTGACTAAACAATCTGATGCTGACAAGGCCTACTGTGTATGATGCTGTGTATATACGTATATATGATATACAGCAAGTATCTGGAGGCAGAAAACACAATAAAAATGGAATCACAACAATGTTCCAAAACTGAAGGGTTTTAGTGGTTCTGCGATGGTCTGGGGCACATTTTCCTGTCATGGTTTCAGTGTGCTCACACACTCAGAAGGCAAGGTCAACGTCAATCATGACTTAGCGCTACTGAGTGATTATCTTCACCACATGTTAAATCATGTCTTCCCCGCTGTGAAAGAATCTACCCTGACCTGATTCTTAAAATAGGAATCAATAAATGTTGGGGAAGAAAAAATAAATCTCGCGCTGACAGATTGAAAGCGTTTAAGGCTTAGGGTGTAAGGTCTGTTGGTTGTGCTTCCTGTCTCTGAGTTGGTCATTTAACTTTTAGCGAACGCGTTGCACAAAGTCTCTTATTATATACCTGCCACACCGCGCAGTGGGGATCCCAGTATTCTGTGCGTGTGAACCACAGGGGGAGTTAGCGGTGCGAGGATTTACTGCAGGTTTGGGAGGGGTAAAAGTGAAACCCAGGAGTGCTGGCAGCGCTTGGGGCGGGGCAGCATGGCGGGCAGGCAGGGACAGGAGCGAGCGAGAGAGAGAGAGAGAGGGAGCGATTTCCGGGGTCAGGAATCCATCACTGTCACACGGTCCTCTGCCTCACGGTTCTCACACACACACACACACACACACACACACACACACACAGGCAACCGTGCACCCATGCAAACATAAGCACACACCACAAGATGGAAATGCAACCACTGGTAAGAGCAGCACTTTCTCCTAATGCTTCACACAGCTCCACACACTTATAGATTTTTTTTAAACTCTTTTTTTTGATCCAGTGAAAACGTGCGTGTGCAGGCCGTGGAGGGTTCCGGGCCTGGGCGACGACCGCCCCCGGTCGCGACCTTTCCCCAATCGACTCGATTTATTTATTCTAATTAACCGAAGTTAAGCCGGAATGCCTCCCCTAATTAAGCGATTCATCTTCCCGTGTCAGGACAAAGATTGGGGGGGCGAAGGCCAATTACCCAACAGGAAGGTAGCGATTCCCCCGAGCGCGGGAACGCGAGGGGTCTGTCAGAGAGGGGTAACACAAAGCGCCTCCGCACACAGAGGGCCACTGTGCGGGATCACAGGGAGAAACAATTTGAGTTCCCCGCAGTGTTTACCCAGCCTGGTAGAGGAGCCCTTTGAATGGGCCGGTTCGGCCCAGGGGAGCCCGCGCCGGCTCCAGCCTCTGTTTATGTACACATTGTGGACTAATTTCAAGCCCTGAGCCAGGCAGGATTTTTGGGCTTTTTTTTTTTTTTTTTTTACTCCCGTGAATGTAGAATGTATACATTTTTCAGCTCTACTCCTCAGCCATTTGAGGAGGGCAAGACACATCTCTCTCTCTCTCTCTCTCTCCCCCTCTCTCTCCCTCTCTCTCTCTCCCCCTCCTAAGAGAGTGGTCTTACATGCCAAAGGCACAGGAGAGAACCATCCAATAGGAAACATTCCTTTCCCTCTCCCCCAACTCCCAGCATCCTCCTCTTACGGAGCCTCACTGGGCCTGGTGTCAACTGTGCACTTAGCTGAGATATAAATGCACAGAACATGAGGAGGCATGCTATTCTGCGTCCCTTTCATAAACAAACGCGTCTTCTGTGCTTCGGCTGGACCAGGGAAACTTTCCCCGCCTTCAAGCGCCGGGACATCGCACATACAGTATGTCATCTCATTTTAGAGAGCAGCTGTCAACAGATGTGCTTTTTTTTTTAACCAATTTTCATCTGGTAATGGGTGCTGCTATCTTCCACATGGCTTTCTACACATCCAGGTCATCTGCACGCCTTGTAACCCCAGAAAGAGAAACGGGGCTTTTTCTCTGAGAGAAGACGGCCATCAGCCTAAAAGTGAGGTGGATCCCAGCAGGCCATGAGGTCAACCTTAAAACCTTAAAAAGCCCAAGGGGGGGAGGGGGGGTGGTCCTGTAAGGTTAGAGAGAGGCTCAACTGTTAAAAGGAAGTCCCGTGACTTCAAATTAAAAAACCAGTACAGGACAACTGAGCCCTTTGTCAATGACAATTACAAAGAGTGTGTGATGGTACAGGATCCATGCTGTGTGCAGGGCGAGGGGTAAACAAAGACCAAATACATACACGAAAAACAGAAAAAAACATTACCAGAGTTCTGTTAATTAATGAAATAAAATCACATTCATGTAGCCCATGAATGTGCATGTGTATGCGTATGTGTATGTGTGCGGGGGTTTACTGCAATACTTTTGAGCCTTCAGGGAAATCTACAGACGTGTCGTGAATACAAAAACCACATATCTTAAATGAAAGGGCTGACGGAGGAGATACAGGGTGCAGTCAGGGTGCAGTCGTTCATGTTATTATTCCCCCTGCAGTGCTAAGGTGAGCAATAATTATAGCATCTGTCGTATCAGTCATTCAAATCAAAAGAAAAAATGATAAGCATCAGAAATGGTTCAGTTTTTCCCAGCAGAGTTAGGTCATTGTTATCGCTGTAGGATGAAATTATTCACTGGCTTTTTTCTGGGTTTTCCCCACCAACACAATATTTGAAGAATCCTTCCCAAACAACCCCCTCCCAGCCTTTTTATCTATATTTATCATATTTAATTTTTTTTATATCTATGGTTTATCTATATGTAAATTCTCTCTATGGATATTTTACAAACGTATTTCAGACTTTGGTTCACTAGACCCAAGAGTGTTAAGTTGTGCATCTTTGCTGCCACCCAGTGGAGACCTGTGCATGTCAAACAGGACACAGCAGATAGGACATTGTTTAAATTGTGTTAACATTAAACTACATTCAACGTAACTAAAATGTATAGTTAGTTACTCTTTAACTTTAATCTTTCTATCATAATTTTATGAGCACTTTGTACGACCTACATTTTCCTTTCAGTGAAAAAAAAAAATTCTATTGCATTTCAATATACAAGAGAATAATTTAATAAACATTACAAAGCAGAATGTTAAAAACCTCAGAATTTTTATAGTTTAATCGTTTTATAGATGAATTTTTAGCCATAAATTCAACAATTACATCACCATTTAATGATAAAAGGTCCATTAGTTACTAGTTTACTCTGAGTGCATAATAGTTTCATTTTGTTATTGATACTTGGTCAATTTTTACGACTGATCACCGTTAGTCTTTATAGGTGCATAAACACATGATCTTTGGAAAATATATATAACATATACTAGTAAAACAGAGCAATTTCAAGTAGTCTGAAAGAAATACTTTATTTTAAATTTGTTATTTTAAATATGCTACAGAAATGATTTTTAAATTTGAAATTATACACATGCATTTGCACCAAACTACACAGATATATTTCAGGGTGAAATCCATGAATTTCAGGGAGAATTTACAGTTTTTATTATTATAGTTATTGACATTTTATGACATTTTCAGATGTGATCTCCAGTTATTAATAAAAATGGATAATATCAAGAACACAAGATGAGATAATCCCATTAAAATTAATTCATGAATAAACAACCATATTATTAAGTTGTGTATAATAATAATCTGTTCATGAGTGTTCTCAAAGTTTAAATGATAATTGATGATAATTTATATGTAATGATTATTACTACGACTACTAATATTATTATTATTATTATTATTATATTGTTGTTGATACTGTATTTAAACTGTACTTTCACACATTTAAAAAATGTATTCATAAATACAAATAAACTTTGTGTGGTAATTAAAATGCATTATTTTAAATGAAATGATAGCATTTTAACATTTTATCTGGTTAAACTAATCCAAATGAACTTCTTGTCAACACAAATAATCTACATTAAGGTCTGTACTATTATCATGCAATTTTTCAACTTATAAAAGCAACCAAATCACTATAGCCAAACTTAGTCATGCTCACTCAACCACTTAAACTACTTTCCTGTAACACTTCTATGAAATTCCACAAATGAACACTAATAAGATATAAACAGTTGCTTTGCACAAACAGTAATAGCAAAAGTATTGATTTATAAACAATTAATACAGATGGTCCCAACATCTGATATCAAAATCAAATACTGTTTTCAGACCAACTGAGAGGCACGCGCTGACAATTCCATTCTAATTACCTGGTACCTCTGAAGCAATTTTCTCCATTATTTATAGCATTATGTATAAAGATAGCCAATAGAATAATACCTTTCCAATTATGAAGACAGTGCATTGCTGCATTGTATCAGCAGTTGAACTGTTGCTTTTATATAGTCCCCTTTCATTTATTTTGTATTGTTGTATTGCACATTTTATCTATCTTCCAAAATTGTGTGTGTATTTGTGTGTGTGGGTATGTTTCTTTTCAGGGGGAGGGGGTTGATAAATAATTACTTAATCCATAATTAATAGTTTTACTTTTGAAAAATATTTATTCTTAAAGTGAATGTAGGACATTCATTTAATATCTAAAATAAAAGGCACTTTGTTACCGTAGGTTTTCTCAGTTTACTTATAAAGAAAATCTGAGGGCTGAGTATTGCATTAAACTTTCTCTTGGAACAAAGTAAATGAATATTCCAAAAATGTCTTTACAGAAATGCAGAAAGTTGGTCACTAGGTTTTAAGGTTAATTTGAACATTCTGCTTTGTGTGTGTGCGGAGGGTCTTTTATGAAGCCCTGTAAATGAATACAGCTGAGGAATTTGTTAACAAAATATATATCAACCCTGAGCCTGATTGACTGCGCTGTAACTTTGTTAATACTTCTGACAGATAGGACTGAATTCATTTTTGAAGCTCGTAACATAATATTCCCACCAGGTGACGCTGTTACGCAACACATCACTTCAAGCGCCGACGTGAGAACTGAGAATTTACAATGTTTTGACTAGCATGTCACCCAGTATCAACAATCAAAACTATAGGACTGTATTCAAAGTGAAGCATGGATATCTGAGTGCGTCACTTGAACTTTGGAAAGGCAGTTTTTGGTTCCATCTAAATTTCATTTTGATCCATATCAGCCCATGATTCAGAACAGCAAGTACATGTTCCACCCCTTCCCGGCTTCTATGCTTTTGAAACATTTGCCTTCCATTAACTTCTTTATTTTTATACTATGGTATTCTCCACAGTTTCTGTCCCATGAGAAGGACTGAACTCAAACTTAATTTGAAATTAACAGGTCAATTAACACCTTTAACTATTTTCATCAAAAAGATAATTACTGGTGATGAGAAAGCGTTAACCTCAAGGGACCTCAGATCAAATGATTTTTAAATACACTGTATTCCTGTGAAGTTTCCGCAAGCAGGAGCTTCTCCAATGTAGCCTTAACCTCAGTACCACCATACAGGGATCACTGTCATCTGGATTTATTAGGATAATAAAACCATTTGTAAAAGTCCCCGTGGCTGCAACAGAAGTACTCAAAACCATTTTTGAAAAGTGTGTGTGTATTTTCTTTGGAAGCTTGTTCATAAACCAGAACAATGACTTGCTGAATTGTCAAGCTATGTATGGCCCTTGGGTTTTAAAATATTTGAAAATAACAGTAATAGTTTTTTGAAGATTATGTCACAACACTTTCTTCTTAGTCATTGGGATTACTGCAAACAAATAACTGAGCTTCTATTTCTCTGTCAGCAGATAAAATAACATTTCGGGTTTAATCCCCACTGAGGAGCAGGATACAGACCTTTACGAAACCTCAAAGGACCTGTTTCACACACCAAACATGCCTGAGACATCCTCTCCCTCCCTGTGAACATTAGAGTAAAGGCTGGGCTTTGAGAATGCCTCTCTCATTCACACAAACCAAAACACACTTTGGAAAAATTAAGAACAAATCCCCCACCCACAAGGGAGGAGGGAGATGGTGGGGTTTTCACTGGGGTTTAACATTAAAAAAAACCTGTCCCCCCCCCACCCCCACCCCCAGCACAGAATCCAAGCAGATTTACCAGCAGAGCAGAGAGGGAAAAACTGCCAGTTCATTCTGTGCTGTCTGTGGCTGTTGTTTTTGTTGTGGTGGAGGGGGGGGGGGACTGATAGACAGAACACAAAATGAAAGAAGCCTGCAAGCCTTGCAGGGACCTTAAAAGGACCTTGAATAAAAACATGATTACCATCTCTACATAGATTATTTATTAACTCACTCTCACAAACAAATAAAGATATATAAATGCACATGTAGATGGGTCTGACATTTGAAGTGGAATTTAAATGTTATCATTGATCAAGATGGTGTAAGTTTACAATGTTGCGTTGAATCAGCAGACACTTAAAGGATGCATACATGCACGCAGTGAGTTTTGAAGGTCTCAGTTACTTCCTCCCAAAGTGCTGAGAGATACGGTTCTTAATATTGTGTGCCACTGCCAGCCTCAACAACATTTGTTTGTTTTCTTTAGCAACCGCGCTCTGTCTCCTTCCTTGTTTTGCATACGAGACGCCACAGGAAGTTATGACGTCAGCTAGTTTCTGCCGAAGCTCGAGGCTTCCGAACAGCTGCTTGTGAAAATGTGTCACTTCCTGTTCAGGAATTGTCCCACGAGGGAAATTCTCAGGGCTTCAGCGTGGTTTTTAGGTTTCCCGGCCGCTCGCTCTGCCCAGCTGGCGGAGAAGTTCCGATATTTAAATGACGGACCAGCAAAGCCCGGAGACTTTTCAGCAGGTGGGTCTGATGTGAAACATGAAGGCAGCATACAGTCTATGATGCATTTGTACAATATAAAGACAATTACTAATAGATGATAACTTACACTACCCATGCTCCCTAAGACACAAAAGATAACGTTAAAAAATCTTTCAATGATAATGCAATTTCTTACACATTGTGCTTATTTGCAATAGTTTTTCAACTTTGACTTTTAAGGGGAAATTCTTGGAAAATCCAAAAGTGCATCAGTAGGATTTCTGAGGTTTCTGCAGGTAAGCTGAAACAGAAGCAAACAATCATTTCTGATAAAAACCACTTCACAAAGAAAGGCTCCCTTGGGGGAATGGAATCGAGAGTCACCCCGCAGTGAAGCATTAAGAAGGCAAACTACTGCTTTACAATTCAAGTCCCAGCTGACCAGCAGCCTCCATGAAAACAAAGTAAAGCATACTAGTTTATTACAGACACCCATGTTCAGAGATGCTAAATTAAATTGCCCAACATTGAATGCATCAGAAGTTAGCCATTCAATCATTATAGATAGATTAGGTACACAAACAGCTCATTAGTGTAATTTTACTTCTGGACACCATTATTGGGAATTGCGCTGTGAATTATATGAAAACACTGAATATTTATAGATACATCAATTTAATCACCGCCCCCCATCACCTCAATCCACCCCTCCCCTCCTACCCCAACCCACCACAGAGGTTATCAAATGGCATATTGTGCTCAGATGGCGTCTCTGTGTGGTTATTAAGAGCCGTGTATCCAAGCAGTTTTTTTATTGTAATCTCCCCAGGGTGCTCCCCATTTCCCAGCCCCTGCTTCTTCCTGCCCGGGCGCACTGAGAGTTTCTGTTAAGCGTGCAGCTGTCCTCCTCGTTTCTCACAAGTACAGCGTGTTCTCAGCCACAGCAGGTGGTGGCGGCGCTCAAATCGGCCGAAATTAATTACAGTCATCACCGAATCCCCATCACAGCACACGCTGAGAGACGGCGGTAACGCAATGCTGTCCAGTTCGGATTCCTCAAGACATAAAATTTGTTAATTAATAGCAGCTACTGTATCATGCTGGGTGTACAGTTGTTCTGAGGCTGACTAAGGTGCTGCTATGGATGTCTGGGGCAGAGGTGGAACATCTCTGTGTGTTTGTGTTCTGATTTTGTTTCTCATCACCGATACCACTTCCTCTGGTAGACCTGAGTTTCCATTTTCCTCCTCCACGTCCCCTCTCAGGCAGTGCTGTACACCCTACATGCCGTAGCATCACAATATTGGTGGCACACCGTAGGCTTTTTGTGCAAATCGATAAGTCATCCTCATCAAACAAAGATGTTGCTGTACTTATGGGCAAATGAGGACATGCCGTTCCAGAACTTCCACTACACCCCCAACAAACCACCCCCACCCCCAAAAAACATGCACACACCTCACAGACACACACACACACGCACACACACACACACACACACACACACACACACGCACATGCATGCACACGCGTGCACACATGCACAGGAAGCTGTCTCTGAGCCCCCTCCCTCAGAGGCAGCCAGATGAACACGGAGGGTTCAGCAGTGAAAAACTCCCTCTGACACAGGCTGTACCCACATCCTGTGGCTCAGCGCTGCAGCAGCGAGCACCTGCCTGCATTCCTTGCTGAGCCCGGTGCTCGGTGTGGCTGGGGGAGGGAAGACCGTGTTCTTTTTGCCCTCTCACCAAAAACCACACCATAAACAGACAAAACCCTGAAGCGGGAAATTAAGAGGTCTCCTGACCCGAGCTCCCAGGGAGCACATCAGGCGGATGCTCTTGTTTTTGGCACAGTGATGATGGCTTCCACAGTCTGGACTTAAACCTCCACCAGGACTGACTGTCGGGGAGAAACTCTTTTATCTTTCAGAATAGAATGGAAAATTGAGGTTTTCCATTTTGCACGCAATTGCACACAAAGCCAACAACCAAGATACCACAAGAGAAATCATCGACACACCCAATTTCACCCAATTTCATACAGCTCTTTACAGCTCTCAACAGGTGCATAAGAAGGTTTGAAATAATACATGTGAATATGCTGTTTGGCCATTTTAATTCATGAGCAGAGCGAAGGGGGAAGACTGAATTACTTTAATGGAGAGACAAAGGACATGACATCACTGTCCATCTAGATTCCAGCCCAGGAGTACCCTAAACAAAGTCCAGAGGTAAAGGGGAAAGGTCCTGCTAAGGCAGGGTCAGCCTGGAGGCGGTTAACAACTCAATCAACATTCACACAATGGTTATTGTATGGTAAGGACTCACGCATTCACATGACTGTGTTGAACACTTTTCCACACAGTTAACACAGTAATAACTTCTGTACCCGGTGCCTTAGATTTCATCAGTGTGTTTTCATTCGAAACTAAGTCAATCTAATATTTTCAAAATCAAGTGCATGTTTACCTGATATCAGGCATACCTGGAGTATGCAAAGTCATAAGAGGAATACTATTGCTTCCAATTTGATTCACAATGAACTCTGTGCTTAACCACAATATGCTTCTGAAGGCACTAACAACAGCTCTTCAAGCAATATATCAAAAGGCATCAGGCATAATGTTTTCTTTTTTAATTCCAGGACCTCCCTGGAACCTTTCCATCTCATTCATCCCACTCTAATGTGAAGATTGGCACTGCTATATGACTCCTTCTCACTTTCACTAAACTGGAGATGGACATAGGACACAATGTTCCAAATGCATCTGCATCTGACATGAATTTCTGTTTCGAATCACTAGAAATCTGACACATCGTAGCCACACAGTCTTGGCTGGCAAGCGTAAATCAGTACAAATGGACAATCCATGGAATAAGCTGCAAAAATTAGCTTTCAGATTACAAAAACATTCAAAAGCCACCACAAATAAAACACACAACTACAGACAAATTGGATGCAACTGTTGTGCCTAAATTAGAATCACTACATTAGGACAAAGTATAATTCAGCAAAATATTTATAGCTGTGGTCATGTGTAGGGGCGACATAGTTCAGGAGGTAAGAGCGGTTGGCAGTTGGAGGGTTGCTGGTTCAATCCCCCGCCCTGGGTGTGTCAAAGTGTCCCTGAGCAAGACACCTAACCCCTAATTGGTACCTTGCATGGCAGCCTTTCACCGTTGGTGTGTGAGTGTGTGTGTGTGAATGGGTGAATGAGAGGCATTAATTGTAAAGCGCTTTGGATAAAAGTGCTATATAAATGCAGTCCATTTACCATTTACCATGTGCATATGGATACTTGACAGACTAACCTCCACAAATAAATATGCAGCTGCAATCTGGTCAGTTAAATTCAGTAGGCTGGTCTTCTGATGAAAGCAAACATTCTGGAAGACACTTGCAGATCAGATGCTGAAGTCTGCGTTTATTCTGCTCTCCAGAACAGAGTATCAGGCCAAGCTATTAGACAAATTTCCTCTTTGATTACATCAGCTCTATTTGTTCAGCAGTTGCTATCATTTCACAGCATAGAGTCATTTTCTGCCAATAATATGTAAATGCATTGATTAATATAAATCGATTAATGTCGAAATACATTAACAAAAGGAAATTGCACATGAGAATTGTCTACACCAGCCTAAGAGGTTATACAATCTAGCTTCCAAACCTGGATAACTGAAATAGTTATAGTAAACAGGTTTGGCCACAGACGCCATTGATGGCGTCTGTGGTCTGAGACCCTGTCTGTAGCTGGTCCGGAACTGACCAGCTTTCCACCATCCAATTGTTGGGACTGAACAAGCAAACCTGTAGATATACTTTCTAATGTGTGCATCCATGCTTTTTTTGACATTTGGTATTCTGGGAGGGAAAAATGTGTAACGCTTATTTCAGGTGTGTGAGCGCTTGTCGAAACCACGCCAATTTGGTTAATTGAATAATGTGTATGCTTCAGAAGAAGTGTATGTGAGGGTGTCCGAGAGTCAATGAATGCGGTTGCCATTAAATTCTTCTTCAGTGGCCGGCTAAAATTCACCTCAGATGTAACGTGTTCTAGGCCATAAATTCCTAAGTAGTCATACAGCCCATTGGCCTGGTAGCTACTGTTTGCAATGGCTGCTACTGCTACCAGTACTACCTGTAGTTTCCTTATGCAGCACACTTTTCAAGGCATCCTCTAAAAGATGCACAGATCATTCTTATTATTTAAAAGTTTTATTTTATAAGATTTCCAAAAATGAAATAAAATTAAATAAATCAAGGCCTGTATATACGGTATTTATTATATGAAAATGTATTTATAGTATTCCAAAATGTGTGCATTTACTTAGGTTAATTAATTGAACCTGGATCAGAACATAGAACATTTCCCCAACTAATCATTCCACATACACAAGACGAGTAATTGTGTCACAGAACAAACCAGAAACGTAGTCGCAATTCTAAAGTGAATCAACAATCTATTAAAACGCTCCCAAAGCATTCAATCATACTTCTTTCGGTACAAAATGTGATCTGTAGTGAGCAAAGATACGCTGCTGGTCAATCAGGCGCTTTCCAGAGGTAGATAGCGCAATGTTTACGATACTCATCGTAAAAGTTAAATGGTCTGAGCGAAAGCCTGACAATTGCGCAATAGCAGCAAATTGTTGCTTTGAGGTTTGTTCACGATCAACATTGTTCGAAAAGAAATACAAAGGAAAACAAATAATAACCGAATACCGCTAATGGAATTGATAGAACAAGGTATCAGCAAATCCCCCGTCTTGTTAATTCAGAAAAAAAACTACCTACAAATCTTTGCTACCTGCGCTACACCATTTTTCTGCATGGAACGTTCCGGATGTCTGCCAACAGCGTACTAGCGCTCAAGCTCGGGGTAACGGTGGAAAAACAGTCTGATACTGTTATGATCTTTTCGCGGCTTATGCAAGAACATAAAGTACAGCAAGGATGCAAAATGACAGAAGTACCGTGCAGTCTTACCGCGATTTCGAGCTGATGTCCAGTCGATCATTCTCATTTGATATGCAATGATGTTTTTAATGCAGCGTGGAACTCTCTTGTTTACAAAGTTTCTGCCAGAACTCCGATTGGTCACTGAAATGTAAAGACGACGCCCCAAACCTCAGTCACTTTTGGTGAACTTTTATGCACTGTGCTGCTGAGATCGTGCACTGGGTGGCGCTAGTTCTCCAGTTCACGAGGGATAATGAGCATTTTGGGCAAGGTCTTTGTCAACTTCTATTCTAAATTCTATCCAGCACCATCTCTTGTTTTGCTTACTTCTTGGCGGCTAGTGAATATGTGTTACAGCCTGTGTCTTACATATTTGATTTGAAATACATTTTCATGCATTTCAGGTCCAGTTCCTTAAGCATTATGCTATACCAACATCCATCATATATTTTCTTTATAATTAAACCCTGAAACAGTGCATTTTTCAGGGTTTTCTGGTTGTGGGATTTCTTGAAGTATGGTATCAGTACAAAAACCTCAACAAGACCTGACATTATATGATCCTAATAAATGTTGCATCGTACATTTTCCTCAGAGTCCTCTTTAAACCTAACATATACATTGTGTTTTGTCTCTACACATTTGTCTCCTATTCATTGTGGACACAAATAAATGGACAGGGATTGAAAAGCTTAAATTGTTTCTGACGCTGAAACTAATCCGCACAATAAGTCAGACCACACAATAAAGTTCACAATAAATTTGTATAAATAAAATGATGTTTCTTGTAATTAAATATTATGTATCCATCGGAGGCAATCTCAATAATGGCTCTGATCCTTGGCGATCCCATATCTATAATCTCACAGATGTGATTAACTGGTTTTCCCCCAGCAAAATGTGAGATGTGCAGTATTGCAGTAAAATTAGCACAGGTCTGTTAGCTCCATGGACCACATTTTAGAGTACTCAGTGTACAAAAACAGACAAATGTGTTCAATGGACAGAGTGCCAGCAGGAAATGCATATTGCAGCGGCAGAAAGCTGTAGTGGAAGTCTGAATGTACCAACTGCCTGAGGCTATATCATTGTTATTTATCACTCACAAAGAAGAGGCTCTCATCCAGTGACTTAAAAGGCCACCACTGCAAGATAAAACGCATGTTGCAAGGGCTTACAGACAGGATAGTGTCACATCACTGATAGCATGTCCAACTTAAAAAGTAGAATAAGCATGCAATTGTAACAAGTTTAATGAGCACTTTGTGCTTTATAATGAACTAAAAATGCAACATGATGTAAAATGAAGGCACCTGAAATGAACACCATGATATGAATAATACTGATTATTATGATCACACACGCATGTATAGATTGGTATTTAGCAGTTAATGGACAAGAGAATAAATAATTTCATCCAGTGTAGGGAAACAAGGTTGGCCAAATAAATGTTTCCATTGAAAGCGACACCTGTTCATATTTCATTGGATGCATTCATACATTAACTCTAACAAAGAACGAAAGTACAAAATTTAAATTAATAGACTACATCCATAACAGGCCATAAGAGGAGAAACATAAGAACATAAAAAATATAACCTAAAAAGGAAAACACCAAGACCAGAACTAGCACAAAAGGTGGAAATACTACAGGGTGGGGATGGGAGGTGAACCAAATGCAATCTGAAGGGATGAGTTTTCAGTGTGCCGGAAGGTAGCTAATGGGTCTACTGACTTGACTGCTTTGGGAACTTTGTTCCAGACCTGTAGAGCCAATTCAGTCAGGTATCATAATAGGAAAAAGTGACAACACATGGAAGGGAAGAGCTGGTCGCCTCTATGGAGTGAAACAGAGAGATCTGACTGTGGTGCAGAGTTTAAGAAATTGATTGGAGCTGTTATATTTGCTGCCCTGAAGGCATGTACCAAGATTTTAAACTTGATGCGAGCTGTAACAGGTAGCCAGTGGAGGGAGATGAAGGGGGTGTGACATGAGCACACTTGAGAAGACTGAAGACAGATTGTGCGGAATGACAAATTATGAAACATTACATTCATACACAAAGACTGTGCAGCAATGTTCATGTTTAATTATGTTGTTTATGTTGCTATATTTATTAGAAACAGCAGCCACAGCTGCAGGAAGACCATCCATGGTTAAAGTTCATTGTAGTGTGTTGTGAATGCATGTAAAAACCCGCATGTAAGCTATATAATCTTTGAGTGCTTTATTGATTTGATAAAAACCCTTACCAATAATCAAGAAGAATATTTCACTGTAGGTAAAAAAAAAACTGGATAGCAAAACCATTCCATTTACTTTACACCACAAGTCATACTGAGCAGCCTGACAAGTATGAGTCACAGCAATCTTATACGCTTTTTGTGTAGTCTATCTGACAGGTAGAAGGTTCATTACATTACATTTATTTGGCAGACGCTTTTATCCAAAGCGACGTACAAAAAGTGCATTTCATGGTCATAGACAACTACTAAACACAGGTTCAATAAGATACAATACTTATTTTGTACAGCTATTTCTAGCCAAGAACACAGTTTAGTTCACACAGTGAACACTATTCTGACCTAACCTCTGCAAAGCCAACTAGGCAGAAGAATAAGCTACAGTATTAGGACAAATACAAATTACCAAAAAGTGCTGGGATGGGGCAACATGTAACAAGTGTCATAAAAAGGGAGGGGGGGTGGATTTAGAGTGAAATATACAGCATGGTGGTAGTTAGTCTAGGTATAGTCTGAAGAGATGAGTCTTCAGGCCACGGCGGAAGATGGGTAGTGAGGGGGAGGTTCGGAGAGGGACGAGGGGTTCGTTCCACCACTGGGGAGCTAGGGTGGAGAAGCTCTGTGAACCCTTTGGTCGGGTGGGAGGGGTTACAAGGTGCCCTGCTGCCGCAGAGCGGAGTGGTCGAGCAGGCACATAGGATCGAATCATGTCCTGCAAGTAGATGGGGGCTGTCCTGTTGGCTGCAGTGTAGGCAAGGGTCAGGACTTTGAACCGGATCCTGGCAGCGACCGGTGGCCAGTGGAGTGATCACAGCAGAGGAGTGACGTGGGAGAATTTGGGAAGGTTGTAGATGAGTCGGGCAGCGGCATTCTGAATCATCTGTAGTGGCTGTATGGCACAAGCTGGGAGGCTTGCAAGGAGAGAGTTGCAGTAATCAAGACGAGAGGTCACCGTAGCCTGGACGAGCAGCTGGGTAGAGTGCGTTGTCAGGTATGGTCGAATCCTTCTTATGTTGTACAGAAGGAATCTGCAGGACCGTGATGTTGCCTTGATGTGCTCCTTGAGGTCCAGTTGGTCATCCAGGACCACCCCCAAGCTCTTGGCAGAGTGAGAGGCAGTCACTGTGGTGCCATCAACCGTGATTGAGAGCTCACGTAGTGAGGTTCAGAATAATGAACACCAGAAACATTCTAAAAGAGGACGGACACATCTAAGCAACTATAGCTGACAACCTGGTGGGTTTATGAAATCCAGCAATTATACCAGTTAGTTATGAATGCATGCAGTGTGGAGCCATTTTCCACAGTGTGCCAAGGGCACTTGGCCAAGACCTTTAAACAATGAACCAATCAGAGAGCAGGAAGGTAAAAGTGAAGTAAACACCTTTACAGAACAAGTACAGGCAGTACTTTATCTAATCACCAAAAAATGAAATGAACAGGAGTAGCAAGCTGGCATAGAAATCAACCACATGTGCCAGGCTTAATGATAGTTGCTTAGACAGCAACATGAGAACACAGTGTGCCTCGTATTTGAAATAACAACATTAGTTTGAAAATGAAACCACGTATGAAACTATAGCAAACTAATTCTTGCCACAAGCTAAAAAGTGTGGGTGGAGTATGGAGCACCATGACTATGGTGTGTCAATTTACATTACATCAAATAAATTTGTAGGTCAACGATTATTACTTACACTTGTACAGTTTTCAACAGCCTTCATTGTTACACTGGAGAATCTCTGAGCTGCATGGTAATACAGAAAACAGAATGCTGAGCGGATACTCATAACTGAATTCATAGCGATATCAATCCTGTCGTAATTGATCTACTGTTCTTTTTGTTTTAAAAAGCTGTTTATCATAGTTAACTAGCTAACTGAAATTAAACTTATTAGGTATTAGTTTATTTTTGCACATCCTTGATATTGTTAACAATTTCAACTGATGTAATATCATATAATCATTAAAGTAAATGCATAATAAATATTCATATTCAATTAATCTATATAGAATTGGAAAGGACATTAAATAATTATCCACCAAGACCTGAATGCTTTTTTTTTTACACCACCTCCCCATCATACATTGAATTTAAAAGAAAAGAAAGTGATTAATTCATAAACACTGTACAACCATCCATCAATCCATACATACATTGCATACATACGTACATACCGTACATATCATAGCTGGATCATGGCCATATATCACGCTGTATGTGGATAATGGATAATTAAGTATGAATAATCCGTTTTTAAAAGTACAAGTTTAATAAGTAGGCTAACTACGTCAAATTAATAACATATTTATTTGTATTGGTTTAGTTCACTAAGTTATCCCCCAAACGTAATAACAAATGTTTTATGACGGGTCTGTCTGTTCCCCCTCTGGCACCTAATGGAATATAAGAATTTGTTTTTCTTGACGTCAAGTCCCGGCTTGCCCGAACATGGTCAGCTCCCCGTTTTCGCATGCAATCGCTTGTTTCCTCGGCTTTTTCCGCCGTATGTTAAACGGAATCCCCGCCCCACTTGATTCCTGCGTTGTTTGGGGACAGTAGGAAGATGGCGGCGGCCCCGCTGTACTGTGTCTGCCGGCAGCCCTATGATGTGAGCCGGTTTATGATTGAATGCGACATTTGTAAGGACTGGTTTCATGGCAGGTATGTAAATAACATATTCGCTTAAAACATATCTGAAAATATGAAAGGAGCACAAATCTGTGCCACTGTAATTTGTTTCGTAAAACTCGTGCGGCATTGCGATGTCAATTGCGATCCGTGGGCTTCGGGATCTTCATGTGTCTTTATTGTCATTATTTAGCTAGCTACTCCTAGCCAGTTTGCCATCGTTAAAATTGATATCACAGTATAACAGGGATAAGAACCCATTTAGTTTGATGCAATCTTTTTATTTTGTCATTTGCTTTCGATCGTTTTTTTCTTTTAAGAAGTTGCCCATGGTTCCCCTTTCCCTTTAATCTCTTCGATTTAGCTATCGTTTGTGACTAGCTAGTCTATCAGCTGGGTGAACAGCATGCTAGCTAGCTAACCGAATTCTTAGAGTACAGCTAGAGAATGTTAGCCATCCAGCTAGCTAACATTGGATTACACATAGCTAGCTATCCAATTTCAGGCACGGGAGTTTGTACGACTTCGAGTCTGTTCGTGGAGGTTATTGATTTAGTTGACGTTTTAACACATAACTAGGTATAACGCTAGCTAACTGTGGTTCATGATTTGACTAAAGCTTGCTCGCTAACACTAGCCAGCATTTGCTAGCGCTAGTTTGGCAGGAATTGGTTTGCGTGTCGGTGCTACTGCTGTCAGTAATGCACTAAGTTCCATTTTTATGAGTTTGTTTGTGGTCGCACAACTCTCATCTAGCTCCCTCACTGTGTCATAGTTACTGGCTAGCTGAGTAGCTTGGTTGGGTAAGAAAATACGCCGTTCTGAAGACCGAGAGTAACCATTCACATTCCTCGTAAAGTAGTTACCTAGCGCTGCAGTGTTATTCGTTTGTTGCAAAATGCCCCACGTTCTTGTGTTGATTTATGCAAAGTTTCTGCAGTGACACGAACAAAGTCATTCGCCAACTAGAATTATAAAGTAGCTAGTAATCGAGTGTTGAGTTTTACAAATTTCTGCCAATAGTACTTCGAAGACTAGATTACGCAAAGCAAACGAACGTTTGCGCTAGATAGCTGCTTTCTTGGATTGAGCTTCCGAAGTTTCCAAGCTACCCTGTGGTGCGTGTTGCAAGCTACTCAGTTACCGAGTCGGTGCCTTAGCTAGCAAACTATTGATATAATGATATAGTGTTGGCTTAACAATCAACGTGCGGTATTCAGCTAACGTTAGCTAACCAACCAATGAGCTTTTGAGTTAACCAGACGGTTGGCTAACTAACGAAGTAGCAGTTGACTAATTACTGGATCGAGGACAATGTGTTAGATTGTAAAATAGAAACGTGAATGCGGGGTGTCTCAGTGGGGATAAGGGAACTCGCTGAACAAAGACGTGTGCGATTTGAAGCTGAGAGATTAGTTTCTTGTTGTCTCCGTCTTGCCTCTTGGATATTAGAATTCATTATTTTAGTTTAACGAGTCACAGTTTTTAATCAAACCAGGCGCGACTACGGAGAAAACACGAATGTTATGATTTTTGGGTATTTTGATTGACGTCCGAGGTTGGACATTTAAATACCCCCCTTTTAACAAAAATAGACACATGTTTAGAGCCGCCTAGCGGTAGAGATGAGGTCGGTCTCTTAAAGGGAAACGCACACATCTCACGTGTTCGTGTAAAACGGGTCCTCAATCTTATCCAGAAAGGGCCGGTGTGGGTGCAGGCTTTCATTCCAACCAAGCAGTTACACACCGGATTCTACTAATCAAACACTAGCGTCTTTGCTAAGGACCTTGACTAGTTGAATCAGGTGTGTAACTGCTTGGTTGGAATGAAAGCCTGCACCCACACCGGCCCTTTCTGGATAAGATTGAGGACCCCTGCTGTAAAACATCATACTTTTGGACTTATTTTACCCCCACCCAGCATCTGCAATGGTTATTCACGAATATAGCTTTTGTCTTGACTTTTCAAAACCCAGCCTGTTGTATATCGCGTGGGTGTAGGCTTATAGCCAGCATACATTTTATGGTCCTCAATTTTTCCTACGACTTTGTTTAACCCAATATTGCATTTCAGTTAATGTCGACTTTAACAGAAGTAGCTAAATGCTTTACCCAGTCCTAAGCATGTGAAGAACTACCAGACCTTATGTTTACCTATGTGAAGTACTCAGAATACTTGCTTTCCGGGATCATTTATACCAATCTTTGTTCATTATTCTCAAAATTAGTGTAATTACCACAGAGTAAAACAACATTCATTGTTATGAGTGTAACTCACAAAGACAAAAGTTAAACGTGTAGTCAGATATGCTTTTGACAGTACATTTGTTTTCACTTCAAGCAAATACTAGATCATTTTTTCTTGCTGCTGCTGCTGACAAATCTGTTGTGTAGATATTAGATTATTAATGTTTTGTTACCTAGGGCTCAGTGTCATTCATTATGTTTCATCTGCTTTAGTTCTGTTCTGTCTGGACTGTGTTACTGTCACCCATTGTGTACGATACCAGGAGCTGAGAGTAAAGTTCATGTGCTGCAGTGGGAAATAAAGTGAAAATGAAACCCAGTCATGCAGTGTGCAAACACAGCATGCAAGTGACAGAGATGAGCCGAGTGGACAGAGAAGGGCCGGTCCTCTGGTCTGCTACATCAGGTCTTAATTACTGCTAGTGTTGAAAAAGTTGTTCAGAGAAGGTCCTCATTGTAAGTATAGATAGGCCTCTGTATTCATAGAGACTAGACTTTGTTTCTGTAAGAACGAGCTGCTGAACTTTGCCCTTTCATGGAAAACCGGTAGCTGAATTTGTCTTCAGGAGGATAGTAGTATTCCAGCCATTGAGGGCCCGGGTGACTTTATTAAACATGAATGCGTTATGAAAGTTGCAGTGCCTATACAATACCGGTGTAGAGAGGGACAAAGGGACTACTGTGGAGGAGGTCAGGGACGCCAACCTTCGATTTACTTGTGAACAGGAGAAAGAAAACAAAAATCCAAAGACTGGCTGTATTGCCTGTTCTCGTCTTATGTTCTCATGAATAACAGGAATATTAACAGGATGTATTTTATAATCTGCGTGTTCATGAAGAAAATACCTCTATAAACACCAGCCATCTTCGTAGGCTGTAACTAGCCAGTGTAATTACCTAGAGAACACTTTCTACATGTTCTTCCCAGAGAGATTTTCTTTTCATCTGTAACAAGATACATGTCACTGAATTGTACTGACGGAACAGCACGGTGTGCTGCTGTTGTCGTGGTGATAAAAACGTCCTTTACTTTCCTGCGGCTTTTTTAAAACTGCAGCTTTGTCTTATTAACGCTCAGTTGTTTTGAACCAGGCTCCTGCTTTCATGTGTTTGTGTTTGTGTGTGTGTCTGTGTGTGTACGTGTGACCAACCTGTTTTAATAGGCATCCCAGTGCTTATTCTCTGTAAAATGCTGGGGACGCGCAGTCGCCTGTGCTCCTCCTCCCTCTCAGGGTGGAGGCCCGTACGCGCGTGCGGTGGAGGCGTGGCCTCTCGCCCCGAGTCACCCACGCACTGTGTACGCGCTGTGTTTCGGGTTCGTTGGTAACCGCTTGGAAACGGCGCACTTTCCGCGGCGCGTTATGCAACTTCCCCTCGACTGCCAAGAGCTCGGAGCTGGGAATGACTGGCCTCTGCACTGCATCACGGGCTGAGCCGGGGGGGGGGGGGGGGGGGAGCAGAACCGAGCCCGCCCCGCTCCGTTCGTATGAGGCGCCCCGCCCGCGCCGACGCGCTGGGGTTTCCCGCCAGTCACCGGGGACGGGACGGGGACGGGACGGGGACGCTGTTGGAGGGAAAGCCGAGGTGTTGCGCTGAAGCTGCCCTGCTGGCAGAGCGAGGAGAGCGAGCGCTCGGCCTGAGGAGGGAAGGACCCCGCGCTCGCTGCTGCTGCTGCACGGCGCGGAGCGTTCGCTGTGCTCGCAGTGTGTACGCGTGCCAGCGCTCGCGGGTGCGGGTGAGTGTGCCCGTGTGCGTGGGCGGGTGCGTTTGAAGGTGTCTGGAGGGTTGTGTGTGCATTTGTGTGTGTATGTGTGTGTGTTTTGTATACGTGTTTGTGTGTGTGGTGTGTATGTATGTTTGCTATGCTTGCTTGTGGAAGCTCTTGCCATAAAGCTGATGGGGTGACCTGAGCCACGTGCCCCCTGCTTGGCCCCAGGGCTGGGCGGCTGGGCGGCAGGCTGGGTGGTGGGGTGGCTGGGCGGCTGGGCGGCAGGCTGGGTGGTGGGGTGGCTGGGCGGCTGGGCGGCAGGCTGGGCGGCAGGCTGGGTGGTGGGGTGGCTGGGCGGCTGGGCGGCAGGCTGGGTGGTGGGGTGGCTGGGCGGCTGGGCGGCAGGCTGGGCGGCAGGCTGGGTGGTGGGGTGGCTGGGCGGCTGGGCGGCAGGCTGGGTGGTGGGGTGGCTGGGCGGCTGGGCAGCAGGATGGGTGGTGGGGCGGGTGACTGGCTGGGCAGCAGGCTGGGCGGCTGGGCGGCTGTGCGGCAGGCTGGGTGGCTGGGCGGCAGGCTGGGTGGCTGGGCAGCAGGCTGGGTGGCGGGGCGGGTGACTCTGCTTGCGTACGTGCGCAGCCTGAGAGCGCTGCTCTCCCCCGTTGTGGGGCGCGCTCTCTCTCTCCGTCAGCATCGCCGCCTGCCACCAACGGGATTAAGCTGTCTAGCCAGCCGGTGGGATGCGTGATTATCAGGCGGTGAGCACAGGCTAGTTAGGGAGCTTCTGGGGGGGGGGGGGCGCTGGGGGGATTAGAGGCCTCTTTTCAGTTCCTGCCAAGCCTTACATTTAAGCCCGACCCTGTCCCCGCTGCACTGTACGCAGACTGTACCCACACCTGCAGTGTGCGGGTCTCCCCCCCTCCCCTCCGCACCCCTCCGCACCCCTCCGCACCCCTCCGCCCCGCAGCTGGAGCGGCAGCTGCGCAGGGCCGCTCTTGCGGGGGCCGTGACTGACGCTAGCAGGTTAGCGCACTTCCGCGGCTGCCAAGCGGCGGTCTTTGTCTTCGGGCCGGCCGGTCACGCGTCACTCGCGCGCACGGATTTCGGGGAGGTGACGGCTGCAGATGTCTGGGTGGCGGGGGGAGCCGCGCAGGTGGCGAGGCCCGGGCCTCCTCCAGCTCGCGGACTCCGCGGAGGTCACAGCGTTCTTTCTGTCTCCCGTTACCAGTGAACACAACTTCAAATACAACATTGCCTTTTATTTAGTTGTATAAAGTCATTTGGAATTAAATATGCCGACGTTTAACTCTGCTTGCAGTGTGGTTCACATTCAGAGCTCGCTCTCTTTCTGTGTCTATAGCTGGGAGGGGGGGGGGGTCACTGTGGGTATGGAGCTGTGTGTATTGGTGGTGCTGGGGGGGGGGGGGGGGTCACTGTGGGTATGTGGCTGTGTATATTGGTGGTGGTGGGGGGGGAGGTGACTGTGGTACGCGGCTGTCTGTATTGGTGGTGTTGGGGGGGTCTCTATGGGTGGGGGGTTCCCAGGCGGTACGCGGCTGTCTGTATTGGTGGTGGTGGGGGGCGGGGGGTCTCTGTGGGTGTGGGGCTGTCTGTATTGGTGGTGGGGTCTCTGTGGGTGTGAGGCTGTGTGTATTGGTAGTGGTGGTGTTGGTAGGGGGGTGACTGCGGGTGCGCGGCTGTCTCCCCCTCCCGGTCCCCTGGTCGGTGGGTCGGGACGGCGAGCGAGCCGGGGCGCGCAGGACAGGGGGAAGATTGATCACCGCCCCGCCGGCCGCGGACAAGTTCAAAGGCCCATCAATCACTGTCCCGCCATGATGGAGGGAATAAAGAGAGATGGATGGCTCCCGTTGTTGTCTTGGGGATCTGAGTGGGGTTGGTGCAGCGGTGCGGCTCTTATCCGAGTGCCTCTCCCCCCCCCCCCCCCCCCCCGTCCCCCCGTCCCCCGTCCCGTCTCGGGCTGGGCTGGGATCACAGCAGGCTGTCCCGAACCCGTTCCCCCCGGGCCGTGGCGGGGTGTGTGCGTGTGCGTGTGCGTGTGCGTGTGCGTGTGCGTGTGCGCGTGCGTGTGCGCGTGCGTCCCTGTGCATGCGTGCATACGCTCGTGTGTTTGCATGCGGCCCGCAGTCCAGAAACGCCATCGACCGGGCCGGCGCGGGCAGCCGGTTCCCCCAGAAGCCCGTTGGCTTCCTGTGCGCTCCTCGGCGCAATCAAGCAGAGCGATTCATGGATCTGTCAGCGGTGATTAGAAGGTCAACAGCGGCACCCATTGATCTTTTTGTCTGTTTCGGTCCATTAGATCTTTGATTGGATGGAGGCAGTGGAGAGATTGAATGAGCAGTCTGAGAGCGTTTATTCCCCATAGCGAGCCCTGTTAATGCTGCCTAACGCAGGGAGAGGCCAGTGTGGATTGGGCATGAGGAGAAGATGGCATATTACCGGATGCGTGGGTTAGTTGGATGAACGAATGAATTTATTTGATGATTAAAAAACACATGTAACACTGCACTGCAGTCATTACATACATTAAAAATCACCGAGGATGAAAACACAATAAAGCCCGAAGGCTTCTTTCCACTGCGCTCCTCTAGTGTAACACTTAACGCACTACAAGATGAAAGCAAGACAACGACAAGACGGCAAGCGAAGACAATACAATCGACATATTGCAGTGTAGTTCACTGTTGTTGCAGCCGTGATAACAGCATTTCACCTACATTGCTTCAGTGTACCAGACTAATCCCATTAGAAACAGCGGTCTTGTTTTCTGTGAGCCAGCTCCTGCCATCCCGGCGGAGGGCATCCAGTGGAACCTGCAGTCTGATGTAACTCCGCTGTAACTCTCCTTCACTTTCTGCGTCTGTCTGATATGTGGGAGTGAGGGTGTGTGGAGTTCTGAAAGGCGACGGACGGGAGGTGAACAGAAGTGAATTTGTGGGGGTTTTTTTGACCGCGGGGTCGGAGACCGCAGGACTCGGCCTCGTAGCCGCACGCGGCTCAAGGTCGCGGCTCAAGGTCGCGGCGCGCGGCGTTTCCTGGTCGCGCCGGGCAGGAAGCTCCGGCTCGGCGGAGCTCGGCGGGCGCCAGCGGCTCACTCCTCTGAGAGCGTCTGGCTCTTCGGCGCCCGGCCCCTCTGGCCACGGCGATGGCGGGCGAGGAGCGCCAGACGCACGGCCGGCGAACTCTGGGCCGCCACCCCCCAGCGCCGGTGGAGGGCACTGAGGCCTGGACAGGCATCGAGGGCCTGGGGGGCATGGGGGAGGGGGGGCATTGTGGCAGAAGGCACAGGGGCTCAGAGAGGCAGCGAAGGCCTAGGGGGGGGGAGCGGGGTGTTGTGGCAGGGGGGGTGGGGGTCCGGAGAGGGGGTGGGGGTCCGGAGAGGCAGCGGGGGCCCGGAGAGCCAGAAGGCCCCTGCTCTGGTTTCCTCTGCTGCAGAGGTCACGCTTCCCCAGCCTTCCGGCTCTGGCCTGCCGACGGGGTCTGGACCAGGAGAGAGAGGGCGAGAGACGGACGGAGGGGGGGAGAGGGGGAAGCCTGGGTTCATGTTTCCTGTCCTCCTCTTCAGCACGTTTCCTGCTTTCCGATTGTCTGTTGAATGAGCTCTATTGTGAGCTCCTCTTCCCCAGACGCTCTTTGTTTATGAGATTTTGTCTTTCTTTACCTTGACACGTTTGAGGTCTGCAGGGCACGCCGGTCCTATTCCAGTCTACGGCACAAGTGATAGATGAGGTCACAGCCCGGGATTTAACTCTGCTCCAAAAGAAATAACACTGCCTCGTCTCCAATGAACTGTCAGTCCAACTGTAAAATGAACTTCACTTTGAGTGACCCGATTACATTCTTTCTCTCATTTTCAGGATGATCTGGAGAGTTGTGAAAAAACAAAAGTAAAACGTAGTCCACTGTGGCACTCGTAGTATCATGATTGTGTTAGATCTGGTGGAGATTTTTAGCAGCGAATGTCCAGCTGGCTCTAGGCAATGTGCCATCATTCCTGAATTTTCCAGGCTAATTTCCGTTTTGTTTGGAAAACCACTTCACTGAATTCGTGTGAAGAACATAAGCGCTCTGGATTCCTTGCTCTCACCTTCTGAACCAAAGGTACACAGGAGGTCAAACTTTGTCCACACTATACACAAGAGGGCCACAGGGAAAACAAAGTAGTCCTCTTGTTTTTCACATTTGGCTGGAATTATTTAAGCGGTTGGACTTAATGTGTTCATGGCTATGAATGACTGTTACCAAATGAGTATTGTACCTTATCGGACCTGTATTTTGTAGTTAAACCAGTGACCTTCGGTATGCACTTATTGTACGTCGCTTTTGATAAAAGCGTCTGCCAAATAAATGTAATGTAATCTGTTTTTTTAAAACAACACAATTCCTGCTTAAGCATTGTTTCTTAGAATAGTGACTTGCTCTGTGGTTTCGTATTGTCTAGAGCTGGGCGATATACTTCAGCGATGGTTATCGAATGCAGTAGAGATTATTGCCCCCATGTCGTACATTGCCTTTATTGTCATGTTTTTCTCTTTAATTATACCTGATGCGGCAGTAAACATTCAAACTTCAGAGGCAGCATGAAATGCTTCCGGGGGAGAAACATCACCACTGCTATCTATTTGGTGTTGATAAGGCAGCCAATCAGCAGCAAGGCCTTGCAGCTTCAGTATGAGTATGTGATGTGTTTTTGTCAATCACGTCAAAACTGCAAGGCCTTGCTGCTGATTGGCTGCCTTATCAGCACCCAGTAAATAATGGTGGCAACATTTTCCCCCCAGAAGCAGTTCATACAGCCTCTGAACTTTGGATGTTTACTATCGCATCAGGTATAATTAAAGAGAAAAAGACAAAAAAAAGGCAGTACACCACATGCTAATGAATTGGTACACCACATGCTAATGAAGAGGTGTAATGATTGGTATTGTATGCGTTAAGTATCCTTGCATTATATCGTCTAGCCCTTGTATCATCTAGTTCACTATCATCTCAGGCTGACACATAACCATGTCTCTAGTTCCAAGATCTGAATGGCTTCAGTTGGCAGGGGTTTTCCCACCTCACCTCAGAACAGCGCCCCCTCTGGTCATTTGGGCAGCAGTAGTCTGCCTGCGTTAGCCGGGCGCGGATCGTTCTCCTCCAGTGCTTTGGCTGCACGGCTCTGCTGGTTAATTTGTTTGGTGAAAAGACGTGGCTGATGCCCACATACGCCTTGAAGGACTCTTTTGATTTGATTTTTTTATATCGAATGGCTACAGCTTTGCTGTTATGTGTTCTGGCTTGTTGGTATTTACTTCACACAGGGACTCAAGTGTTCTTCTGGTCTGACCTCCTGCTGTCTTGATTGGCTCTGCATTTAAAGTGTCTTCGCAGACAGCCAGTTAAAATCCTGCTAGCAGAGTCTCGGAACGCTGTCCACGGCTAATCAATATGGCGCACTTGGCTAATGGTCTCGGCTGACTGTTGGGTCCTCTATAGCTGACTATGGATGTCAGGCTTTCAGTCTTACGGGCTTTTTCCAACATCACCTACTTGTTCAAAGCTACCATACGACTGTCCTCTGTGTTTTAATCCAAGGTTGCGTTGGACACAGTCGCTTAAAAAAAGTGACCATCAGTCCAAAGTTGGGTTTCAGTGTTCCCACTTCAGTTTTTTTGGTATTGGGTGACCAGGACAGTGTGTTGGTGCAATGGGTTTTTTCCAACACTGACTGCAATAAGGGTTTTTGTGAGTTTTTGTAGCTGTCCTGGGTAATTACAGCACTCTTAAGTACCTGTACAGAGCTATACTTTTGTATGTGGCAGTGGGTGTTGGTGCTTATAATCCCCCGAGCCTGGCGCTGGGCCTGTGTCACCCAAGCCTGAAAAAACTCTCGGGTTCTGGTCGTGTCCTAATTCTGTCATTCTATATCGGGCTTGGTTCGGGTTGAGCCTTTTGTGGCTGTCCCTTTAAATTTTGAGCGCAAAGCACTGCCCGAGCTGGATGGCAGTTGCAGGCAAGCTAGTCTAGACTAAGCTAAGCGCGCGACAGAAAGGATGCTTTAGAGCTGAAGTTATTGTCAGGGGAGTGTGAAGTGAGGCAGCAGCCAACCAGAGGAAGATCCGACATCTGGACAAACTTTTACACGCTTTTTCAATGAGCTGCAAACGAAAGTCGGGGGTTTGTAAAATACAAATACTGTGAAATCCAGTGTTGCCAACTTTCGGAAAGCAGATGGGTTAAGCAACCTCACTGTCAAAAAAACAAGGTGGGGTCTAGTGTGATTGTGGACTAATAAGCTAATTAATAAGCTAGAAAGTGTCCTTGAACAATCGTAACTTAACCACGAATGTAAAAAAAAAAAACAGGTTGCTGTTACATTTACAAACAAATGTCCAGATTTTCAATTTTAAACGCAAGCCCAAAAGACCACAACTTCCTGTTTTTCATGTGACTTCTGAAAAAGCAATCCCAAAGTCACGTATTATAGGTTAAGCGGATTTGGTAATTCTGGTGATACCCTGCTTAAGTACGGTCACTGTAAAAGGGGAACATCATCATTGTGACAGTAAACTGCACAAGCCTGCTGCCATGCAGCAGTCCCTAATCCCACCCAGATGTCATTTACTACTGATGATACCTCAAGGGTGAATCTACTGTACTGACGCAATTATTAAAGTCGGGTTCAAATCGGGTCGTGCTTTCAAAATACTGCAACATGTGGGCTTGGGCTGGAAAGAATTCAGTCTCTGGTCTGGTCGGGGTACAATATTTGGGCCTGTTTTGATCACTAGAGGATGGGTGTATGGGTATGTTTGGCGGTGGGTGCGTGGTGGTGGGTGTGTGTGGTGGTTGGGTTTGGCGGTAGGTGTGTGTGGTGGTGGGTGTGTGTGGCAGTGGATGTGTGTGGCGATTGGTGTGTTTGATGGTGGGTGTGTTTGGCGGTGGGTGTTATTGGCGGTTGGTGTGTTTAGAGGTTGGTGTGTTAGGCGGTGGATGTGTGTGGCGGTTGGTGTGTTTGGCTGTAGGTGTGTGTGGCGGTGGGTGTGTTTGGTGGTGGTTGGGTTTAGCGGTAGGTGTGTGTGGCGGTAGGTGTGTGTGGCGGTGGATGTGTGTGGCGGTAGGTGTGTGTGGCGTTTGGTGTGTTTGACGGTGGGTGTGTGTGGCGGTAGGTGTGTGTGGCAGTTGGTGTGTGTGGCGGTAGGTGTGTGTGGCGGTTGGTGTGTGTGGCGTTAGGTGTGTGTGGCGGTAGGTGTGTGTGGCAGTTGGTGTGTGTGGCGGTAGGTGTGTGTGGCGGTTGGTGTGTGTGGCGTTAGGTGTGTGTGGCGGTAGGTGTGTGTGGCGGTTGGTGTGTGTGGCGGTAGGTGTGTGTGGCGGTTGGTGTGTGTGGCGGAAGGTGTGTGTGGCGGTTGGTGTGTGCGCGTGGGCGTAGCGGCGTTCTCCGGGACGGAGTGGGCGCGGGCCAGGACGTGCCGCGCTCCGTAGCGTGTGACTTGCCGCGAGCGCTGCCAACATCTCCGCCGTCGCCATGGAGACACCTTTGTTGTGCAGTCCCCGTAGGTAATGGGCATCGGCGCGCTCCAA